>NW_015167608.1:195821-210934 GCF_001447785.1 Gekko japonicus
GGTGGAGAGGGGAGAAAGACCAGGAAACTCTTAGGGGGGGGGGGGGACAGGTCAGTAAAAAAATTTTTTTTTACAGAAACCAGATACAGATGTTCATAAGCAGCAAGTCCAGTCCACATCTTCATTCAATTGGAACTTGGAAGAGGAGATTTCTACCTGTGTGGATTTTGCACAAAGAGCAAGAGCCCAGTAGCACCTAAAAGACTAAAAAAATTGTGGCAGGGTGAGTCACTGCTCACTTTTTCAGATACAGCTAGAATATGACTCAAGTCCATCTGTCCTTATATCTTGGAGAGCAGACTGAGTTCAGGTGCCAAATGAGTATAGCAGGTGAATAACAATAGCAGGTGTGACCAATCATTCACCTGCTGTTGTCATTTGCTGTATCTGAAGAAGTGAGCAAGTGACTCACGAAAGCTCATCCCCTGCCGCAAATTTTGTTAGTCTTAAAGGTGCTACTGGACTCCTGCTCTTTTCTACTGCTACAGACAGAGAAACACGGCTACCTGTTGATCTGTCTTCAGCAAACAGGTCTGTTTTACTTAAGTGTGCTTTTGCTTTTAGGTGCTAATATCCTGGTGCATCAGATGAAATATGCCCCAAATAAAACTAAACGGCATTACTGTGGACTTCCCGTTTCAACCCTATCTATGCCAGGAAGCTTACATGTCCAAAGTGCTGGAATGTCTACAAAAGGTAAGTATTGTCAGGCATCACAGATACAAGTTCTGGTTTCTACTTTTGGACCTACATTTAGAAAGCGTTTGGAAAATGGGAAGGAAGTTTAGCATCTGTAATTAAGACTCAACAACTGACTTGTCTAAAGGTCCAAAAATTTCTTCACAGACAACTGAAATTGTTCTGTTTATGATGTGTGTACAGTGTCTGAATAAGACCTTGAAGACAAAATATGTGACGGTATGATCTTGGTGCTACTGGACTCTTGCTCTTTTCTACTGCTATAGAAAGACTAACACGGCTACCCATCTTGAATAACACCTTGAGACTGTTGATCATTCATAATGCGGGTGTGTTTCAAATGAATGTGAAAATATACTATTTCAAAATGACTTTCCAGAATCGAGTTTTAGTTTAGACGTTTAATTCTGCTTGTGTCTCCAGAGAATGCAATATAAACTTGGTAATAATTGTCTACGCGTGAGCAAAGAGAGCTTTCTATACACAACTGTTGTCCATTTAGTTCAGAATAAAAGAGACAGGTGGTCTCCTATTTGTTTGCTCTTTAATTGGGCGAATGTCTTTTCAGTAAACGAAAACCCCAAAAGAAGCTTCTGTTGGCATTTGTTGCTGGTTTTGCATTCTCTGTATAGCTACGTAGCCATCTTTCTACTATGTATATATTTATACTCCAGTTTTCTTCCCGACGGAGTATTCTCCCCTCTTCTGTTTTATTCTCATAGCAACAAGCCTGTGGGGGCAGGTTAGGCTAAGAGAGTGACTGAGGCAAAGTCAGGGATTGAACTTTCAGGATAGAACAATTATGGCCGATATGTAGAATTGCCCCAAGCCTAGCAAGATTAAGAGTTGAATGTAGATGGGTGAGATCTCAGCTCATCCATGACCTTACCCGACGGCCTTCACCCATGGTGATAGAAGCAATACTTCCCCTTCTTTTAGAGTTGTTGTTGTAAAGGTTACTGACATATGAATGTGAGGGGCTTTGAGCATTTAGGAAAAAGTATATATAAATAACCATTCTTCATAATTGGAGAGCTTGCGTGCACTTTTCATCAGCTGAAATTGGTCCAGCTACACACACAGACTTGAATTTCATAGATATTTTTATACTGTGCAGAACAGATGCATTTCTGAGCACTCAAAAACGTGCTTAGCACTTCCTGAAAAGAGGCTGTTCTTCAAAACCCGCCTCCTTTCAGCGCCTGGAAGATTCATATTAGATCCTGTTTGAAGAGAGGTGGGTAGGAGGGGTTCTACTCAAGGGAGAGGAGAGAGAGAGAGAGAAAAGGGGAGAGAAGCAACTAAGTGGTCCTTCTGTTCCTACAATCTGTTCTTGAGCTGTAAGGATTAACACAAGGCCTTGTATTTATATACTTGGCTCCCCTGTAAGGAAACCTCTGTGGATCGTCGTGCTTGATGTCTATTTTGGAAATCTTCAGTGTTATCGTTATCCTACACAAGAGGTCCGAACATCTGTCGTGGAAACAAGGGGATTGGGTTGCTGCTGCTGTGATGGAAGCTATTTCTGTGGGCCTGATGAGCACTGCACTGTGAAAGCTTGCACTGAGAGGCAGTGCGGTGTAGTGGTCAGCGTGTCGGGCTAGGATCTGGGAGACTCACTCTGCCACGGAAGCTTGTTGGGTGACGTTTGTCACGCACTCTCAGCCTAACCTCACAGGGTTGTTGTGAGAATAAAACGGAGGAGAAGGGAACAATGTTGGCCACTTTGGGGTCCCCCTTGGTGAGGAAAGTAGTGACCTTGCTCGACGGCCTTCACCCATGGTGATAATAGTAATACTTCCCCTTCTTTTAGGGTTGTTGTTGTTGTAAAGGTTACTGACATATGAATGTGAGGGGCTTTGAGCATTTAGGGAAAAGTATATATAAATAACCATTCTTCATAATTGGAGAGCTTGCGTGAACTTTTCATCAGCTGAAATTGGTCCAGCTACGCACACAGACTTGAATTTCATAGATATTTTTATACTGTGCAGAACAGATGCATTTCTGAGCACTCAAAAACGTGCTTAACACTTCCTGAAAAGAGGCTGTTCTTCAAAACCCGCCTCCTTTCAGCGCCTGGAAGATTCATATTAGATCCTGTTTGAAGAGAGGTGGGTAGGAGGGGTTCTACTCAAGGGAGAGGAGAGAGAGAGAGAGAAAAGGGGAGAGAAGCAACTAAGTGGTCCTTCTGTTCCTACAATCTGTTCTTGAGCTGTAAGGATTAACACAAGGCCTTGTATTTATATACTTGGCTCCCCTGTAAGGAAACCTCTGTGGATCGTCGTGCTTGATGTCTATTTTGGAAATCTTCAGTGTTATCGTTATCCTACACAAGAGGTCCGAACATCTGTCGTGGAAACAAGGGGATTGGGTTGCTGCTGCTGTGATGGAAGCTATTTCTGTGGGCCTGATGAGCACTGCACTGTGAAAGCTTGCACTGAGAGGCAGTGCGGTGTAGTGGTCAGCGTGTCGGGCTAGGATCTGGGAGACTCACTCTGCCACGGAAGCTTGTTGGGTGACGTTTGTCACGCACTCTCAGCCTAACCTCACAGGGTTGTTGTGAGAATAAAACGGAGGAGAAGGGAACAATGTTGGCCACTTTGGGGTCCCCCTTGGTGAGGAAAGTAGTATAAATGAGGTAAATAATTTTTTTCCTTGTTGTAAGCCGAATTGATGAAATTTCCCCTTGGATCTGTTGAAGTGCCAGTTGATTAAATGGCACAGATTGATTTATGGCCGCTTGCAAGGAGTATGTCTGGACCATGAGAACTCTGGCATGTGTGCCTTAAGACTGAGTTGAACCTAAATCAGTAGAAATTCTAATTCTTGCTGTGCATCTATCATATAACACAATCAATCAAGTTTATTACAGTCATAGACCAGTATAATAGAAGACAAGTAAATACAGTTAAGGGTGCAGTAAAATTATAAAATATAATGGCATCTAAAATTATAAATAAGGATCTAAAAACTTTAAAATACAGAAATAATAGAATCAAAATTATGATCAAAAGTTAGGTTTAGGCCTATCTGTACTTTATCTCTTTCCTAGTTTGGTATGCCAACCAACCAAATTTGGCAACCATCCCAGTCAGCTTTTGATTATCTCCTGCCAGCATAATTGACAAAAGTATCCTTCTATTACGACCTGGAAAGGAGTTAACTATAGGCTTGATCAAAACTTCCCTGATATTATGATATATAAGACAATCGAAAATTACATGTTCCAATGTCTCATCAGATCCCATCCCACATATACAACTTTTCCTCAATGATCTAGTAAATCTGGCCTCCATTATGGCTGAGGGTAAGGCGTTGTATCTTAATAGGGTAAAAATTCTTCTATGATTGCTGATATAACACAAGTGTGGGCCTGTGAGACTCGTGTTGGGGGAAGAATCCCCTCCCCCCTCTACTTTCTCACTGGGCCTCCCATGGCTCCCGGTCACCAATGCAGCCACCAGTGACTATGTCAAAAGTAGGTGCATTTTCTGCCCTTTTTCATTGGGGGGGGGGATTTAAACCCCTGATGTGTTGTTGTTTTTTTGAAGATTTCAGATTTTTCTATACATCTGGGGTTTTTATTTATTTATTTATTTCTCACATTTTAATCCCGCCCTCCCCACAAGCGGGCTCAGGGCGGCTCACAACAAGTGCCAGTGTAAAACATTAAAAGCAAAGTAAAACAATCAATTTAACATTAATAAAGTGCTCAGTGATCTTATTGCTGCAATCAAATCAAGATGAAGGCTTAAGAATATTAACCCAGGGGATATTAACCCAGGTCAGATCCATCACAGTACTGTAAAGTTTTACACTGGGCCGTCCCTTGTGGTTGTTGGTAAAGGTGGTAGTGGCGGCTCCTAATTAAAAGCCTGGCGGAAGAGCCCCGTCTTGCAGGCCCTGCGGAACTGTGAAAGGTCCCGCAGGGCCCTGATCTCCTCCGGGAGCTCATTCCACCAGGTAGGAGCCGCCACCAAAAAGGCCCTGGCCCTGGTTGCCACAAGCCTGGCCTCTCGGGGGCCTGGAATCACAAGACGATGTTGGGCCCCCGACTGTAGTGCTCTCTCTGGTATATATGAGGAAAGGCGGTCCCTATGTTGGACCCTTGGTAACCCAAGCTTGCGGAAAAGTCTGTTTAGCATCTGTGTGGCCCCCGATCTGTGGATATAGAAATCCTCAGATGGGGGCCACATGTGGCTGTGAGACACATAGATATTTGTGTGGCTGCGGGGACCGCCTCTCCCCATATAAGCCCCAGAGAGCTTTATGCTCTTCCAGTCAGCACCTCCTGTTGATCCCTGGCCCGAGGGAAGCCCGCTTAGCCTCAACCAGGGCAAGGGCTCTTTCGGCTCCTGCCCCCAACCTGGTGGAACATGCCTCCACCCGAGATAAGGGCCTTGCGGGACCTATTAGAAGAGAAGAAGAAGAGTTTGTATTTATACCCTGCCCTTCACTACCCAAAGGTGTCTCAGAGCGGCTTACAAACTCCTTTCCCTTCCCCTCCCCACAACAGACACACCCTGTGAGGTAGGCGGGGCTGAGAGAGCTCTGACAGAAACTGCTCTTTTTCAAGAACAGCTGTGCCAGAACTATGGCTTGCCCAAGGTCACTCCAGCCAGGTGCAAGTAGAAGAGTGGGTGTCCGATTCCCCAAGCATTCGAAATAAATCCACGGTTGATGAACAAAGTCGAATTTATTATGAAGCAGTGGTTATATCAGGAACAAAAGCATTGTTAGTAATGACTACAAGTCTCATAGGGAAACATAATAAAGGAACTTGAACCCAGGTAGAACCAATGAGCCAACTTCCCGCTGGCGGGATGGAATAGAAAACGAGCGCCAAAACCCTTGGAAACGCAACGGTCCTAACCCATAAACATAAGTTCAGTTCTCAGGCAAAGGATACATGATAAGCGAAGCTATGCCATAACATCTCCCTACCACCAGCTGGTCGACCTTGAGCAGTTACGCCTTTGTAGCAAAAGAAGACAGTAAACACCTACTGAGGGAAAGCAAGTGGGGGATGGACAGAGCATGGGTCTATATACACTGAATAGCACAGTACCTTATGGCAGCTTGCTGACAGTGGGGAAGAAGAAGAAGAAGAAGAAGAAGAAGAAGAAGGAAGAAGAAGAAGGAAGAAGAAGAAGGAAGAAGAAGAAAGAAGAAGAAAGAAGAAGAAGAGGAGGATATTGGATTTATACCCCGCCCTTCACTTGGAGTCTCAGAGCGGCTTACAAACGCCTTTCCCTTCCCCTCCCCACAACAGACACCCTGTGAGGTGGGTGGGGCTGAGAGAACTCTGACAGAAACGGCTCTTTCAGGAGCAGGTGTGCCAGAGCTTGTGACTGACCCAAGGTCACATCAGCAGGTGCAAGTGGAGGAGTGGAGAATCAAACCAGGTTCTCCCAGATCAGAGTCCGTGCACTTAGCTACTACACCAAACTGGCTTTTCACAGGGTCTGGAAAGCGGAGCTGGTCCACCAGGTTTTTGGTTGAGGCGGTGGACGTTCAACCATTCTGGCCTCTTCTCAGTGCCTGCTGCTTTAGATAACATTATTTGGGCACTGGAGCTTCTTATTCACCTGACCCGAGGCATGGGTTCTTTGTTGTTATTGCTTATTGTGCCATCTGTTGTTTCATTGGTTTTTATCGCTTTTATTGTTTTGTGAATCTTATGTTGTAATAAGGCACTTGGAACCTACTTGAGAGCCAGTTTGGTGTAGTGGTTAAGTGTGCGGACTCTAATGTGAGAGAACCGGGTTTGATTCCCCACACCTCCGCTTGCAGCTGCTGGATGACCTTGGGCAAGCCATAGTTCTGACAAGAGTTGACCTTGAAAGGGCAGTCCTCGAAAGACCTCTCTCAGCCCCACCTACCTCACAGGGTGTCTGTGGTGGGGAGGGGAAGGGAAAGGAGTCTGTAAGCCACTCTGAGACTCCGAGTAAAGGGCGGGGTATAAATCCAATCTCTTCTTCTTCTTCTTCAAGCAGCAAGGAAGATTTGATCTGGCCAAGCAGTGTGTTTTCTCTCCTATTTTTAGCGTGCAGTTTAATCTGCAGTGAGTCTTTGCTAGAGTATTAACAGGACCCCAAAACAGAATGTTAAACTGTTTTATTCAGTTAAGATTCTGTGACATTAAGATCTACAGATAATGCCTTCTTTCTGGCTTACATTGCCCAGACCGGGGAAAAGGAGCAAGGTAACTTGAACCCCAGGGGCTTCTCTGGCTCTGCTTCTGTGCTTGGAACGTTAAGAAAGGACCTACGATAACCCCCGGGCACTCTCCTTCCAGCAGGAGAAAGAGATGTGGGCTGAGGGAGGAACATGCAGACAGATGCAGTGATGCAAAGGAGGCAGGCAACAGGATAGTAAGGTGGGGTGGAGGGGGAGGTAACGACTGTTATGACAGGGTTGCCAGCTTCCCGGAGGAAAAAAATATCCTGTCCTTTCGTAGAGGTTTAATTAGATGTTATTAAAGATCTCTAGGTCTCTAAATCACAAGCTGTCAACCACTTTAGGTGACAGTTCTCAGCTACTACAAGTTAATCACGTCTGCCAGCCTAAGCAACAATTCTGATAACAAGCCAGCAGGTGGGGGTGATGACATCTGTAGTCAAGGAAGCTAACACTTTAGGCAGAAAAACTCTCTGAAAGGAGACCAGTTTTTTGACACAGTGTTTGAAGGGATCCAAGAGGTCACCTACTCCAACCCCCTTGCTCAGTGCGGGAATTCGTCAACTACAGCACCCCACTCTGCTTTAAAAAAGCATACGCCTTTTAAAATGTTTTTAAATGATTGAAAAAAAGCACTTACAGAAGAAATTCTTGCCAGACTGTGCCTTTAAGAAAGGGACTGGTGCCCCCCAAAGCCCCACTGTAGCTACAGGCCTGTGTTATTTACCAGGGGAAGTTATTTACCCCCACACCATGAAAATACCAGCTGCTATAATGCTAATAAAAGTTGAAGGCGATGGGAAAAGAGGAAGACCTAACATGAGATGGATTAGAAGAAGAAGAAGAGATTGGATTTATACCCCGCCCTTTACTCGGAGTCTCAGAGCGGCTTACGAACTCCTTTCCCTTCCCCTCCCCACCACAGATACCCTGTGAGGTTGGTGGGGTTGAGAGAGCTCTGACAGAAACTGCTCTTTTTCAAGGACAGCTCTTATCAGAACTAGGGCTTGCCCAAGGTCATCCAGCAGGTGCAGGTGGAGCTCAATAAAGGAAACCATGGCCTTCAGTTTGCAAGACCTGAAGAAGGGTTCCTTTATTCCTTTATTGATTTATACCCCGCCCTTTACTCGGAGTCTCAGAGCGGCTTACAAACTCCTTTCCCTTCCCCTCCCCACCACAGATACCCTGTGAGGTTGGTGGGGTTGAGAGAGCTCTGACAGAACTATTCTTGAGAGAACAGTTCTGACAGAACTATGGCTTGCCTGAGGTCATCCAGCCAGGTGCAAGTGGAGGAATGGAGAATCAAACCTGGTTCTCCCAGATTAGAGTCCGCGCACTTAACCACTACACCAAACTGGCTCCCAAGATGAGGTAGGTGGGGCTGAGAGAGCTCTGACAGAACTATTCTTGAGAGAACAGTTCTGACAGAACTATGGCTTGCCTGAGGTCATCCAGCCAGGTGCAAGTGGAGGAGTGGAGAATCAAACCTGGTTCTCCCAGATTAGAGTCCGCGCACTTAACCACTACACCAAACTGGCTCCCAAGATGGGACATATGAGTGGGACAGATGAAGATGGGACATATGAGTGCAGATGAGAGATGCCCAGAGAAGGCCCACTGGGAGCTGTGAGGGGTTTTACTTGCCTTGTTTTCTCTGTTGTGGTCTCTGTGCAGTCTCATGGGGGACTCTGCACTTCTGCAGAGCATCGTTTGGAAACTTCTCACACTAAAGCTCATATTGTTTCCTTCATCTTTGGGTGTGCAGTGTCATTGGGGAAGCTAAGAAGTGTAGTTGTTTCTTTTGACACGGGTACAGTCTTTCTGGCCCTGACCTGAATGATCCAGGCTAGCCCGATCTCAAGAGATCTCAGAAGCTAAGCAGGGTTGGCCCTGGTTAGGACTTGGACAGGAGACCGCCAGAGAAGTCCAGGGTTGCTACACAGAGGTAGGCAATGGCTAACCACTTGTGAACATCTCTTGTGTTGACCTGGTTGGCGCAGGCTAGCCCCACAAGGATTTCTCCTGTAAATGCTTTTTTCAATAATTTAAAAAACATTTTTAAAGGCGTATGCTTTTTAAAGCAGAGTGCAGTGCTGCAGTTGACTAATTCCCACAGTGAGCCAAGGGGGTTGGAGTAGGTGACCTCTAGGATACCTTCTAACACTGTGTCAAGAAACTGGTCTCCTTTAAGAGAATTTTTCTGCCTAAAGTGTTAGCTTCCTTGACTACATTGGAGACCAAGAGGAAAATTAGCCGATATCTCCATCAGGCCCTGACCTGGATAGCCCAGGCTACCCTGATTTCACCAGATCTCAAAAGCTAAGCAGGGTCAGCCCTGGTTAGTTCTTGGATGGGAGACCGCCAAGGAATACCAGGGTTACTGTGCAGAGGCAGGCAGTGGCAAAACCACCTCTGAATGTCTCTTGCTTTGAAAACCCTGCGGGGTCACCGTAAGTCAGCTACAGCTTGACGGGCACTTTCCACAACGGTCTCTTTGAGGAGTCATTTTTCAGCCGGCTGCCATGTAGGCGAATATCCAGTGTATTCCAGCTCATTTTCCTCTTGTTTCTTTCACTATTATTCAAGCAAGTGAATGGGATTTTGGAGAGTCCCACCGGCACGGGGAAGACCCTCTGTCTCCTATGTGCAACTCTAGCTTGGCGGGAGCACTTGAAAGATGCCATCTCTGCAAAGAAGATCAGTCAGCAACTTAACGGAGCGGAGCTCTTCCCTGACCAACCTCTGTCATCTTGGGGCAACGTTGCCACAAATGGTGATGTCCCAGGTAAGTCCTGTGGCTTGTGTTGTCACAAACAGTCTTGTGGTTGCATGGAGGCCACAAGAAGGGCGGGGGGGTTCCAGGCTTTCACTGTGGGGTGCCTGACCTACATAGGAAGAGTAATAAACTCATGGAATTCACTGCCGCAGGAAGCAGTGGTGGCTACAAGTATAGATAGCTTCAAGAGGGGACTGGATAAACATGTGGAGCAGAGGTCCATGAGTGGCTATTAGCCACAAGGTATAGATGGCTGCGGTGGCTCAGTGGTTAAGACTTTGAACTGCAGACCTGAAGGTCGTTTGTTCGGCAGTTCGAGACCCAAGTGCCGCAGGACGGAGTGAGCTCCCGTCTCTGGCCCCAGCTCCTGCCAACCTAGCAGTTCGAAAGCAAGAAATTGCAAGTAGATAAATAGGTACCACTTCGGTGGGAAGGTAACAGTGTTCCCGTGCCCCTCGGCGTCTAGTCATGCCAGCCACATGACCACGGAAATGTCTGGACAGCACTGGCTCTTTGACTTGGAAACGGAGATGAGCACCGCACCCCTGGAGTCGGATTCGACTGGCTTTTGAGCAAGGGAAACCTTTACCTTTACCTTATAGATGGAACACTTTGTCTGGGGTAGTGACGCGTTGTATTCTTGGTGCTTGGGGGGCAACAGTGGGAGGGCTTCTGGAGTCCTGGCCCTGCTGATGGAGCTCTGATGGCACCTGGGTTTCGGCCACTGCGTCGGACTGGATGGGCCACTGGCCTGATCCAACATGGCTTCTCCTATGTTCTTTTGAGCAGGATGTGGGGGCAGGTAGTAGGTTGTACTGTTATCTGTTATCCTTCTATCACCTGCACCGGTACCCTGGCTGTAAAAATTCCAGAAAGCATGGGAAAGCAAGGAACACATGAGCCTGTGAATAATTTTGCTGGCTATTCTGTTGGATTCAGTTGAGGAAAAACACGGGGCCCCCCAGTGTGTATTTTTCTCTTCCGGCGACCCCTTGCCGCTAATTAACTTTAAATGGCATTAGCCAAGACAGTTTGTACTATCATTTGCAGGTGTTTGTCTGCAGATACTTCCTGGGGAGCCCTTTTGCTTAAGGCAGTAAAAATATGCACTCTGCTTGTTCCCTCTAGGTGAGCAGTTGGGTTGTAAAATCTCCCACTGCCTCCGCAGGCTGAGTTGTTACCATAGCACCAGAAGGGGGGGGGAAGCAGATTGGTGATATATTTAGCACTAAACAAGAACTAATTCTCCCCCCCCCCTCTGCTTCTCTACTTGACAGCCTATTACACTGACATACCTAAAATAATTTATGCCTCGAGAACTCATTCTCAGCTGACTCAGGTCATCAATGAATTAAAGAGCACCGTTTACAGGTAAAGAAATTTTGTAGATACCGCTGTTCATTGAGCGCGTGTAGAAGGACCTGGGATAGATTAAGTGTCTGGCCCTTTTTCATTCTCACGGCGCCCTTGATTATAGTGATTTTTGAAAGCGCTGTTACTGACTCACTTGGTAGGCATGGTAAAGAAACTCTCCCTGAAGGCTGGGGGAAATGTCTCGAAATACCGAAAAGCAAGTACCAGCCCTGTCCTTTTTGTTTCCTGCCTTTAAGCCATTTGAACACCATGCTTGTGTCTTAATACATGAACTCATGAAGCGACCTTATACTGAATCAGGCCCTTGGTCTATTGAGGTCGATATTGTCTGCTGTGACCGGGAGCGTCTCTCCAGGGCACTGTTCCCTCTAAGCTGAGTTAGTGTGAGCTAGCTCACCGTTTTTTTTAGCCTCCAGCTCACACATTTTTGTCTCAGCTCAGGAAGGGATGGCTCCAGAGCAAACTAATGTACGCAGTAGCCAAATCGCTCGCTCACAATTTTAATGCCAGTAGCTCACAAAGTAGAATTTTTGCTCACCAGACTCCACAGCTTAGAGAGAGCATTACCCAAGACATTCAGTTTCTGGCCTAAGAGTAGCAGCCATTTCAAAGGGAGATTAAAAAGAGAGACTGCCGAATTGCAAGATGGCTCACCAATTCAGTGTTCCCTCTAAGCTGAGTTAGTGTGAGCTAGCTCACAGTTTTTTAGCCTCCGGCTCACACATTTTTGCCTTAGCTCAGGAAGGATGACTCCAGAGCAAACTAATGTATGCAGTGGCCAAATCGCTTGCTCACAGCATTAATGCGAGTAGCTCACAAAGTAGAATTTTTGCTCACAAGACTCCACAGCTTAGAGGGAGTATTGCTCCATGGCTTCAGGCTGAGTTCTTTCACATCACCTACCGCCAAGTCCTTTAACTGGAGATGCCCAGGATTGAACTTCGGACATCCCTGCATGTCAAGCACGGGCTCTTCCACTGAGCCGCACACACCCTCCTCAGCAATGTCGCTCTTCAGTGTCCTGTTCTTGATCATATGCTTTTTTTTTTTTAAATGACCGTGTTTTTAAAATGTCAATGTTCTCCACCCTGCGTAAACAGGCCCAAAGTGTGTGTGTTCGGTTCTAGAGAACAACTGTGCATCCACCCTGAAGTTAAAAAGCAAGAAAGTAACTACCTGCAGGTGAGAATATACAAGCAAAATTACACAGATCGTGCGTATTGACTCGTTTATGCTGGGGTTTGTTGGTCCATTCGCTGAATCTGGCCTAAACAGGGTTGCCATTGGCCAGTGGCGATACATTCCGTTGCTGTAGTCTGTGGTTGTCTTGTGGACTGCTGGTCCTGTAGCCCCGCTGTGCGTTCTGTGCCCTTTGTGCGCTCTTCTTCCTGAAACCACTGGCAGGTTAGCCTCAGGCCAGTAGCTCATCCAGTCACGGGGAAGCAGCTGCCATGTTGTAATTCTCCCTCAACAGGGGAGGGAAGACTCTTTTTTTCTGTGTATGGGTGTTGTGGAGGAAGCTTGGCCTATGCTGGGGGATGTAATTAAACAAGAGAATTAACTGCTGTCTCCGTTTAAGCTCACAGTTGCCGAGCTGTGCCGTGCAATGCCAGTAGGGTTTCTGTGCCGTTAATTCCATTTGAGTTCCCATTAAATGCCACATTCTACAAATGATCATTGCTTGCTTCGTTTTATTTCACCGTCTTTGGCTTTTGCGACTTGTCTGCTCAGGACGCGCACTACTTTTTTACCGTCTTCAGCATATTCGGGTTTTGCGTGTATTACATTTTTATCCCATTTATTTGTTTTTTCTTTAGAGCTGGGGTGTGAAACATAAGGCCCGGGGGCCGGATCAGGCCCGTCCAGGGCTCTTATGCGGCCCGCAAGCAACCAATGCAAGGGAGGGAGTACTGGGGGGCCAGTGGGCGGAGCCACTCCATTGTGGCTTCAGCATGGCGGAACAGCCTCGTCTGCAGCAGTCAAGCATCTTGGGAGCATCTGCCCAGTGCTGCACTGCTAGCTCTCCAGTCTGCCCGTATGGGTTTTCCTCTGGACTCCTCCCAGCCCTCGGGGCCTTGCCGTGAGGAGACACCAATTCGGAGCTAATCAGCTGCTGTCCTTTATACAGTTTCTATCTCCGGTACCTGGCATGACATTTTATGGCGTTTTATCCGTTCTAACCCGACTGCTCAGCAATTTCATGGAGTGCCCACGAGTTCTTGTGTTGTGAGAAAGGGAGAAAAGGACTTCTTTCTCCGCCTGCTCTGTCTCATGCATAATCTTATAAACCTCAATCATGTCACCCCTCAGCCGTCGGAAAGTGTTCCAACCCTTCTATCATTCTAGTTGCCCTTTCCTGCACTTTCCCCAATGCTACAATATCCTTTTTGAAGTGTGGTGACCAGAACTGTGCACAGTACTCCAAATGAGGTCGCACCATCGATTTATACAGGGGCCCTATGATACTGGCTGATTTGTTTTCAATTGTCTTGCAGATCCACTTGTGCCGTATGAAAGTAGCGACCCGCTCGTGCTATTTCTATAACAACGTGGAAGGTAGGAATCAGCGTCTGTGAAAGCAGTTCTCACTTGGTTCTAATGATGGGTGAGATCTGTATAAGGATTTCTGTTACACGCTTTAGCACAAGCTTGCCAGCCTTCATAATGACATTTTCGATGGGGCTGTACAATTTTCTTACCAGCAAGATTAGTTTCTACAACCTGCCTGCCTCTGTACGTGCTTGAGGGTGTTTTGTATTCTGGTAGGACCCAGGTAATTGAGTTCTCTGAATATCGACTGTGAAAATGTCAGCTTTGTCCAGAGAAAAGAGTGAGCAGGACCTACTTTGCACGTCCTTTTTCTGGCGTTCAGCTCATCCACTGTGTCTTATTCAGAGCCTGCTCGTTTTCAAGGCCTCTTTGGGGGTTTTCCTCCAGTTTGATGTAGTGGTTAAGTGCGCGGACTCTAATCTGGGAGAACCGGGTTTGATTCCCCACTCCTCCACTTGCACCTGGCTGAATGACCTTGGGCAAGCCGTAGTTCTGATAAGAGCTGTCCTTGAAAAAGAGCCGTTTATGTCAGAGCTCTCTCAGCCCCACCTACCTCCCAGGGTGTCTGTTGTGGGGAGGGGAAGGGAAAGGAGTTTGTAAGCCGCTCTGGGACTCCTCTGGGTAGTGAATGGTGGGGTATAAATCCAGTCTCTTCTCCTCTTCTCTTCAAGTTGACGGAGCCAGGGCTGTGGGAGAGGCATCTCTGAGCCCTCGGCCGTATCCCAGAGGTCTCTGGTTTACTTTCTTTCTTTTTTAAAAAAAACATTTTATTATCGGGATATAACAACATGTCCAATATTATAACAATCCCTCATTTCCAATATAGCCCTTTTCCTTTCCACCCTCCCTCCCTTTCTTCAGGCTTCCCGCAGTGATCCCATCCCCCACCAAATCTCTTTTACTTTCCCGTTTCTTCCTCCAAAACAAAACTTAATAGGTAACTATTACTTTATAGGTAACATTTCTTTAACGACCATCCTCGTCTACTCAACTTTTTCCTCATTCTATTCTTAATAATTTTCAAAGCACAACAAACTGTTATCCCAATGTTTCTCTAGATACTCTTTAAAGTCCACCCAGTCTCCAAAAAATTCTTCATCCTCCTTGTTGTTAGGTTTTCTTGTCAGTTCAAATATTACTTTTGGGTCTTAAAATGGAAGAAGTGTATGTAACTAAGAGAACACTGTTATGGTATTTGATTACAACGGCAAGAATGACTTACGCTCAGTGCTGGAAGCAAGAACGAATACCAGAGATTTGGGAATGGATAAGGTCTCTGGTTTTCTTCATTGGATGATTTACATCCCACTTATCATGTGCTCTGATTAAAAAAAAAAAATCATGTGCTCTGATCAGCCGCTGCCAAGAGTAAACGTCAAGCCGAGATCATGAAAATACAAGAAGAGATCCAATCAGAGCCATGAAATTTAGTGATTTTGTGTGTGTAAATGCCATTAAGTTGCTTCTGACCTATAATTCAGTGTCTCCCCCCCCCCCCCCATTCATAGAATCATAGAGTTGGAAGGGACCT
>NW_015167608.1:213761-247252 GCF_001447785.1 Gekko japonicus
AAGCGTGGTATGATTGGTGGTTGACAGAGAGGGGGAGGGGTTTTGGAAGTGAGAATGAGTGGATATGTCTGTATGTCAGTCAGAGGTTACAGTTACAGGTTTGACAGTTGAAGAGTTCAGTTAGTTCTGTGTGGGGAATGAGAGAGACAAGCAGTTAGTTTTGTTATGTGAGGGAAGTGAGAAACGGAAGTAAGGCTGAGAGAATAGAAAAAGTAAATGAACATTTAATTGAAGACAAGTTAGAAGAAAGGCTGTATGTCCTGATAAACTGGAGAGAAAGAGTGAAATTATATGACCTTGAGTTAAAGTGTTACAAAGTTACCTGAAAGATCCCTGTCAGTAAGGGAGCATATTGTGTGTGATAAATTATTTCAATAAATCCTCTTTTATTTAAATATACCAGCTCTGAAAGAAATACTTCCTTAGGACCACATAGTTCCTCATAAGCCTTGAACTTGGACTACCAAAATAGTAAGAGCAACAGTAAAGTATAAAGGTTTGGAAAGCCTTAAATTTCCTGGTGGCAGCCGTATATACATAGTAGAATAAAATAAAGAACACTTTTAAAAGGAAACCAGTCCTCCAGAATAAGGAGATCGTCACAGTATGTTTCACTTCATTTCTTACACTACAATCTTCTCTGTTAGTATTTCAAACTTCACATCATCGGTATCGTAACTGGATTTACGGAACTTAAATACCGTAGCGAAGCGCGGTGGCAGGCTAGTAAATAATAAATCTAATGAGGGAACATTCTAAGACTTCAGCAGAAGAACATCCTTGTATGAATTCTGCCATTATCCTCAACTCCATTTGCCTTTGGCACGTAGTTAGTTCATTTCCATGTCTCTGGCTTGAAAGATGCCATTTAACAGAAGAACTGGAAGGAGGGACTCCAGCCTTGCCCAGTGATGGAGCATTTGCTTTGTATGCAGTAGGTCCCATCCCTGACATTTCCACGCAAAACACTAAGGTAATATGTTATGTGAAGGACCATGAGCTGAGAGCCTAGGGCTGGGGTGTCAAACATGCAGCCCGGGGGCCGGATCAGGCCCCCAAAGGGCTTCCATCAGTCCCGCAGTGGAACTGGCCGTCTCCTGCTTCCACTTCTGCTGCTGCTGTTGCATCATAGCTTGCTTCGCCAGACTCTCTCAATCACTCAGCCATGTCATGTTTTAACCTGGGTCTTAGGCTCAGAACTCTGAGCATGAGGTTTCTGTGGTGAATGTCGATGAATCAAAAGTAGGTTTGCAGCTTACAGAGCTAATGTTTTAAACATATTTTTATTTTAAGTTTAAAAAAAACAAACCCTTTGCGTTTGTGTCCTTTATAAAGTTTATCTCTCCACTACCTGGCACCAGGTTTTTTGGCGCACATGGCCCTGCCCAGCAAGGTCTCCTTTTTGTCAGGTCCGGCCCTCATAACAAATGAGTTCGACACCCCTGCCCTAGAGAGCCATACTGCCATTCAGAGTGGGCGATACTATCTCTGTTGTCATGGTCCCATCAGAGGATCCCACATCTATTAAACAGATTTACATTCAGTATATCATAAGAACATAAGAGACGCCAATGTCGGATCAGGCCAAAGTCCCATCCAGTCCAACACTCTGTCACACAGTGGCCAAAAAAAAAAAAGTGCCATCAGGAGGTCCACCAGTGGGGCCAGGACACTAGAAGCCCTCCCACTGTTGACCCCCCCTTCCCAAGGACCAAGAAGACAGAGCATCCCTTGCCCCAGAGTCCCTATCTATACCTTGTGGCTAATAGCCACTGATGGACCTCTGTTCCATATGCTTATCTAATTCCCTCTTGAAGCCGTCCATGCTTGTAGCCGCCACCACTTCCTGTGGCAGTGAGTTCCATGTGTTAATCACTCTTTGGGTGAAGAAGGACTTCCTTTTATCCGTTCTAACCCGACCGCTCAGCAATTTCATGGAGTGCCCACGAGTTCTTGTATTGTGAGAAAGGGAGAAAAGTTCATCTTTCTCTACCTGCTCTATCCCATGTATGATCTTATAAACCTTGATCATGTCAATCATAACAGTTTCCTGAGGATGATTTCCTGTATTGACAGTGATAAGATTTGGGCTTCCCTAGCTGTAGATAATTGTTTCCTTTTTGGAAAGCTGTTGCCCATTAAACCCGGCACCTTCTGCCACATGAAATGACTTGTGGATGTGCTCAGAGGGTGGTAAGAGGCTGCCTCCTTAAATTTATTTATTTTAAATATTTTGATATGCCCACTTTTTTCTCCCTGGCAGCTCAGGACCCAGGTACTAGCAGGATCTTTGCATTTGGGACCGTATGGAGTACAGCCAAACAGTATATTCAATTTAGGGCTACATAAATAAAGAAAAGATGGTACTGAGAAAAATGAATATATTCTGAGAACAGTTTCATCTGCACATATTATGGTGCCTTATGAAAAAATAATTAAGAGCTAAATCAACAGATGTTCGCGTTTTCTGGACACGTTCCCGGAATTGCAGGAGCAGCAGGCCCCAGGTTGGTTCGTATAGCTGTATAAGTTGAAAGACAGAGCGATCCATCAAATGCCATTGCTGCACATACTCCCTTTATTTTCTGTGCGGCTGGCGCAGGAAAGCATGGATGTTGCCCAGCAGCGGTTCGAGGCGGCTGCATTCAGGGGGGGGAAATTCCTTATTGGTGTGTACAGAAAAGAAGAGGAAGAGATTGCATTTATACCCCACACTACCCAATGGAGTCTCAGGGCGGTTTACAATCCCTCTCCCTCCCCTCCCCCACAACAGACACCCTGTGAGCAATGCTCCCTCTAAGCTGTGGAGTCCTGTGAGCAAAAATTCTACTTTGCGAGCTACTGGCATTGAAGTTGTGAGTGAGCAATTTGGCTCCGGCATAAATTAGTTTGCTCTGGAGCCCTCCTTCCTGAGCTAAGACAAAAATCTGTGAGCTGGAGGCTAAAAACCTGTGAGCTAGCCACTCTGAGCTTAGAGGGAGCACTGCCTGTGAGGTAGGTGAGGCTGAGAGAGCTCTTTGAGAACTGTCCTTGAGAGAACAGCTCTGAGAGAACTTGTGACTGACCCAAGGTCAACAGCTGCATGTGGAGGAGTGGGGAATCAAAACCGGTTCTTGCAGATTAGAGTCCGTGCTCTTAACCACTACATCAAACTAGCTCTCTGCACCAAACTGGCTCCACAATCTGAGAAGCACACTGATTTTAGCTGCAGTGTACTCACTGTGTTTTTGTCAGGGTCAACAGCAAGCAGGTCCAAACACACTCTCCTGAAAAGGCTATGTTTTATTGAAATACTGGTCTATTGCCTAGTGGTACAGGTACATTGTCAGGAATAGCGATTAGTGCAAGGGGCTCCATACCTATACTCTGATGCTGCATCTAGCTAAGCAAATGAAATCCAAGCGCGCGTGTGCGGGAATCCTCCCAGCGGGATATTACATCATGAACGGGAGACTCACCCCAATCCCCTGAGAGCAGAAATATTCACAGTAGTGGAATCCAAGCCCTCCCTTCCCTTCAAGGTTATACTGAGAACACTGTCTGGCTGAACCAGTTCGGAAAGAGCGCCTCCCTTATGTTACCCACGGTAGCTAAGCAAAGCAAGCATGTGCGGCTGCGCAAAAGTCAGGGACGAAAGAAAACAAAGAAAGCGCGGCAGCTAGCTGACAGTTTTGCTCATGCCTGAGACCTCCTTTGGATTAATCTCTGGGAATACTGTGGTTCTACCAGCATTTGTGCACTGTACTGATCGATTGGCATCTGTGACCCCATGAAGCCACCTGCGGCTCAGTGGAAGAGTCTCTGCTTTTGCACACAGAAGGTCCCAGGTTCAGTCCCTGGCATCTCCAGTTAAAAGGAACAGGCAGGAAGTGATGGGAAAGACCTCAGCCTGAGACCCTAGAGAGCCACTGCCAGTCTTTGTGGACCGTACTGATCTTGAAAGACTGAGGGTCTGGTTCAGTATAAGGAAGCTTCGTGATAGTTCACCCTCTTCCACTTTGAGGCCTTCACAGTGGCAGTCCTAGAGAAAGCATCTGTTGTGGGAATATCTAAATGTGCAGCGGAAGTATAGGAGTGACGGGTCATGGGATGTTGGCCATCCTGCAGTTCCTCTTTGCATGAATGCCCGAAGTGGGTCTACCAAGAAAATGTTAGAGTGTCCAAACCCTGGAGGAATCCTGATACCTTGTATGATGCTAGGACCAAGGCTGTAGTTTAGGGGAAGGCCATGTAGAACCTTGAAACTTGAGGGAGCCAGTTTGGTGTAGTGGTTAGGAGCACGGAATCCAATCTGGGAGAACCGGGTTTGATTCCCCGCTTCTCCACATGCAGCTGCTGGTGTGACCTTGGATCAGTCACACGTTCTTTCAGAGCTGTTCTGGAAAGAGCACTTCTATCAGCGCTCTCTCAGCCCCACCGACCTTACAGGGTTGTCTGTTGTGGGGAGGGGAAGGGAAAGGAGATTGTAAGCCGCTCTGAGACTCCTTCGGGGAGTGAAGGGTGGGGCATAAATCCAATCTCTTCTTCTAAGTGTGTTTGCCAAAACCCTCCCTGGTGGCAGCTGCCTTGTTTTGAGGCCAATGGTGGATCCTTCCTCCTTGTTGCCAGTGTGGTGTAGTGGTTAAGAGTGGTGGACTCTAATCTGGTGAATTGGGTTTGATTCCCCACTCCTCCTGGGAGTGGCTGTAGCTCAGTGGTGGAGCATCTGATTGGCATGCGGAAGGTCCCAGGTTCAATCCCCAGCATCTCCAGTTAAAAGGACCAGGTAGTAGGGGGTGTGAAGGACCGCCACCTGAGACCCTGGAAAACCGCTGCCAGTCTGAGTAGACAGTGCTGAGTTTGATGGACCAAAGGTGTTCACATGAGAGGAGTGCTGGGTGACCTTGGGCCAGTCACAGACTTCCGTCAGAACTCTCTCAACCCCACCTACCTCACAAGGTTATTGTTGTGGGGAGAGGAAGGGAAGGCGATCGTAAGCCGCGTTGAGACTCCTTAGGGTAGAGAAACGTTTTGTATAAAAACTAACTCTTCTTCTGATGGCGATTTGTTTGCTTTTGCCGGCAAATCACAGCCAACTTATGGCAACCTTCCAGGGTTTCCAAGACAAGAGACATTCAGAGGTGGTTTGCCCTTGCCTCCCTCTGCATTGCCACCCTGGTCTTCCTCGGTGGTCTCCCATCCAAATACTGCCCAGGGCCAACCCTGCTTAGCTTCCGAGATCTGACGAGATGGGGTTAGCCTGGGCCATCCAGGTCAGGACAATAATTAAGTGCCATCAGATTGCAATCAAATTATGGTAACCTCAGAGCGTTTTCAAGGCAAGAGATGAACAGAGGTGGTTAGCCATTGCCTGCCTCTGCATAGCAACCCTGGACTTCCTTGGTAGCCTCCCATCCAAGAACCAACCAGGGCTGATCCTGCTTAGCTTTCTAGATCTGATGAAATCAGGCTAGCTTGGGCTATCCAGATCAGGGCCTGACAGAGATATCGGCTGCTTTTCCTCCTGGTCTCCACTGTTGCCCATATGCAGGCAGGAAAGAGTAGCCCAAGGATGTTTGGTGGGGGCAGCCTGTGCCGCTGAGTGCCGGTCTTGATGCTAGGCTTGCCTTCTGCTCTATACTGCAGCATGTATTTCCTTTAAAAACAAAAAAGTGGCAGATATAAGGCAGGAAAATAGTGCCTCCTCTGGAGCTGTCTGCACAAAGCAACGATTCCCTGTCTGTGTGTCAGAGAGAACAGCCAACACAGAGAACAGAGTAAAAGAGAGGGAATCTAAACTACTTTGAGAACAAGAGGAGGAGGAGATTGGGTTTATACCCTGCCCTTCACTACGAGTCTCAGAGCGGCTTACAAACTCCTTTGCCCTCCCCTCCCCAACCCACCCCACAACCACTCTGAGACTCCTTTGGGTAGTGAAGGGTGTGGTATAAATCCAATCTTTTCCTCCTCCTCCTCCTCCTCCTCTCAGAGCTCTCTCAGCCCCACCTGCCTCACAGGGTGCCTGTTGTGGGGAGGGGAAGGGAAAGGAGTTTGTAAGCCACTCTGAGACTCCTTTGGGTAGTGAAGGGTGTGGTATAAATCCAATCTTTTCCTCCTCCTCCTCCTCCTCCTCTCAGAGCTCTCTCAGCCCCACCTGCCTCACAGGGTGCCTGTTGTGGGGAGGGGAAGGGAAAGGAGTTTGTAAGCCACTCTGAGACTCCTTTGGGTAGTGAAGGGTGTGGTATAAATCCAATCTTTTCCTAAAGGGCGGGGTAGAAATCCAATCTCTTCTTCTTCTTCTTCTTCTACCTCACAGGGTGTCTGTTGTGGGGAGGGGAAGGGAAAGGAGTTTGTAAGCTGCTCTGAGATTCCTTTGGGTAGTGAAGGACTGGGTATAAATCCAATCTCTTCTTCTTCTTCTACCTCACAGGGTGTCTGTTGTGGGAAGGGGAGGGAAAGGAGTTTGTGAGCCACTCTGAGACACCTTTGGGTAGTGAAGGGTGGGGTATAAATCCAATCTCCTCCTCCTCCTCCTCCTCTCTAAGGTGCTAGACTCTAGCCTTTCTGCTGCAGACCACCGTGGGTACCCTGTGAAAGGATGCACACGGATGGTTTGCGAACAGGTTATAGTTACTCAGTGGGTTCACTGTAAAAAAAGCCTCACTGAGAATCTCACCTCAGTATGCTGTGGGCAACAGGAATGGTTGATGTAATCATGCCTCTAAATTATTCATTAACTTACGTATTCATTTACTTCATGTATACCCCACCTTTCTTCCCAGCGAGGACCCAAAACAGATTACGCCCTTCTCTCCTCCATTTCAGGTCTCATTTGGAATGTCGTGTGGAATTTTAGTAAAAATTCTGGGAGAACCGGGTTTGATTCCCCACTCCTCCACGTGCAGCTGCTGGTGTGACCTTGGGCCGGTTACAAGTTTTTTCAGAGCTGTTCTCTCATGAGCAGTTCTCGAAAAGAGCTCTCTCAGCCCCACCTGCTCAGCCCCACCTACCTCATGTTGGGGGGAGGGGAAAGGAAAAAAGATTGTAAGCAGCTCTGAAACTCATTCAGGTAGTGAAGGGTGGGGTATGAATCCAGTCTCTTCTTCTAAACCCCTCCCCACCTCAAAAAGGATAGAGGAGAGCTGAAGAAATGAAATCAGAATGATCAAGGAGATGGACCATCATCCTTAAAAGGCTCGCACATTTGGGACTCTTAGGGGAAAAAGAGGACTGGGAGGGGATTGGATTGTATAAACATCTGGAGCATCAGTGCCCATTAGCCACAGTCCATCAGTGGCCATTAGCCACAAGGGATAGACAGGAACTCTCAGCTGGGGCAAGAGATGCTTTTGTCTTCTTGGTGTGTGGGAGGGCTTCTAGTGTCCTGGCCCCACTGCGGGACCTCCTGATGGCCCCTGGTCTTTTTGGCCACTGTGTGACACAGAGTGTTGGACTGGATGGACCATCGGTCTGATCCAATACTGCCTTCTCTTATGTTCTTATAAGAGGGTATTCGATAAGCATATGGAGCAGAACTCCATCAATGGCCATTAGTCAAAAGGTGTAGATAGGAACTCTCGGTCTGGAGCAAGGGATGCTCTGTATTCTTGGTGCTTGGGGGGGCAACAGTGGGGGGGCTTCTAGTGTCCTGACCCCAACGCTGGACCTCCTGATGGTACCTGGTATTTTTGGCCACTGGGTGACACAGAGTGTTGGAACTGGATGGGCCATTGGCCTGATCCAACATTGGCATCTCTTATGTCTTATATGGAGCAGAGGTCCATCGGTGGCTCTTAGCCACAAGGTATAGATAGGAACTCTCGGTGTGGGGCAAGGGATGCTCTGTATTCTTGGTGCTTCGGGGGGCAACAGTGGGAGGGCTTCTAGTGTCCAGGCCCCACTGCTGATAGAGCTCCTGAAGGCACCTGGTGTTTTTGGCCACTGTGTGACACAGAGTGTTGGATTAGATGGGCCATTGGCCTGACCCAACATTGGCTTCTCTCATGTTCTTATTATTTATTTATTTATTTATTTATTTAATACCCCACATCCTACCCGCCGAGGCAGGATGTTTATAAAGGTTTACAAAATTATGCACGGCAGCAAGCGAGTTGACAGAGAGAACTTTTTCTCCCCCTCTCCCCGAATACTAGAACTCGAGGGCATCCAATGAAGCTGATGGGCAGTAGGTTCAGGATGGACAAAAGGAATCACCTCTTTTCACAGCGAGGTATTAAAAGGTGGGATTCACTGCCAGAGGATATCGTGATGGCCACAGGAATGAACAGCTTTTAAAGGAGATCAGATAAATTCATGGAGGATAAGTCTATCAATGGTTCCCAGCTTTGGTGACTGTTCCCTCCACATTCTGGGGGACTAATCCTCTGAATCCCAGAGCCAGGAGGCAACATCAGGGGAAGGCCTCGGCCTCTGTGCCCTGTCTATTGGCCCTCCAGAGGGACTGGCTGGCCACTGTGTGAGACAGGATGCCGGTCTGGTCTGATCCAGCAGGTCTTGTGGTGTGACCGATCTTTAGATGCTCAGTAATTGTGAAGAGAATGAAATCAGAAAACACATTTCAAAATATCCTTGAGCGGTCTTATGAAACTGATGCCGTTGCAAGCTTAAGCGAAACAAAGGGGAAGCATTTGGCATCATGGAATATGTGAGTGAAACTCACGAGCACAGGATATTGTGATTAAACTTTTATATAAGTGGAGAGATGATAGGACTGCAGAAGATAGACAGTCCAGCCTTGGTTTGCTTAAATGAGCAATCAAGCCTGGTCTGGTAACTTTCATTTTAACCCTTAAAAGCCTTTTCAGTTATGGGCTTCCGGTCTGGCTAAGATGGAGGACTGAAGCGTTTCGCGATCGTGCGAAGCGAGCGACGGCCACTTTTGACAGTTTGGGCAATACACAGCCCAACGCATCACTCCCCAGCGAGGGGGGGGGACAAGCAGGCAGCAGCGCCCTAGAGGGAGTGTGAGGTTGGCGTAATCCAGCTTCGGAAGAAGCTGAATTGGGCTTTGACCTCCTCCCACGAAGAAGGCAAGTGCCAAGCAACTCTATAGTGGCCGATCGAGCCGGATTACCGGCATAAATTCTTCGTCAGCAGACTTCTTTGAAGAAGGACAACAACTGTGAGTTAAAAGAAACAATGCGAAACCCGTTTTGAACGTGCTAGATAACAAAAACGTGCCGCTTACCTGAACTGAGTTTGGAGTCAATTTGAATTAAGCGGTTGAGCGGAAAATGAATAGTAAATCCCAGAAATCCGATTCCGGAGAGAAAAAAGTTGATTGAAGCCTTTAAAAACTGTAAAAACGCTTATTGTTTAACATTCCTGTGGTGAAGATGGAGCCGTGTGCGCAACTGTAAAATCGAAACTCACGAACAATAGCGTGGGAAGAGCAGGCTGGTGTCACAAAGAAAGAGGTCCGTGTGAAACATCCAGGAAGTTGAATTCCTAGACGGGCATTAGCGAAAGGAAGACAGTGGAACTTTTAAAGGTGCCGGACCGGAAGTGAGTTTTATGCGGAAGGAAGGGCCTGCAAAATACCAATCTGACCTACTCTACATGAAATTACCATAGAGAAGTTGCGCCCGACATTTTGAGGAGGACTTCAACTAAATTTGCTTTTTTAATATATTTCTAAGGGTCTTTGGAAAGCGTAAACAGAGAGGCATGGAGGACTAAATCTTATCATCTAGAAGAGTGCTTTATTTTGCGAATCTGTGAATTGGAAAGAAATCGCCAAGACGGAGACCAGGAGAGGCAAGAAAAGAGCCGACTCAGACCCAGAACTTAAACCCTCACGAGCACAGGATATTGTGATTAAACTTTTATATAAGTGGAGAGATGATAGGACTGCAGAAGATAGACAGTCCAGCCTTGGTTTGCTTAAATGAGCAATCAAGCCTGGTCTGGTAACTTTCATTTTAACCCTTAAATCGCCTTTTCAGTTATATGACACTGGGAAGCAGCACAGGGCTTATTTGGGCTTGCTGGAATCCATTTCCTCTGGTTCCCTGCTGCTAGCTGCTTGAGAGTCACGCATCAGCCCCTAGGCATCTGCTCTGTTATTTTTTCTCTTCCTAGCAGCTGCCTACAGGATACGCTCAGTGTGATATTTTGTAGATATGCCAAGGAACAGAGGCCTAGACTTTATCGTAAGGGACAAGATTCCCTCTGACTGAGTTATGTGTGTGTGTGGATCAGTGATCAGAAGAAGAAGACATTGGATTTATCCCCCGCCCTTCACTACCCGAAGGAGTCTCAGAGCGGCTTACAAACTCCTTTCCCTTCCCCTCCCCACAACAGACACCCTGTGAGGTAGGTGGGGTTGAGAGAGCTCTGACAGAAAGGTCTCTTTTTCAAGGACAGCTCTTATCAGAACTACGGCTTGCCCAAGGTCATCCACCAGGTGCAAGTGGAGGAGTGGGGAATCAAACCCGGTTCTCCCAGAGTAGAATCTGCGCACTTAACCACTACACCAAACTGGCTCTGCTTGTGGAATAGGCCTGGTGGAACAGGCCAAGCCCAGCCCAAACTGGAAGATGTGAAAGCTTGCAGACTCTGAGTCTTGAGAGGGAGGGTCTTACAGGGCTGTCTGAAGGGGGGAAAGGAGCTTGCAGGAAAACCAGTTTGGTGTAATGGTTAGGTGCGTGGACTCTAATCTGGGAGAACCGGGTTTGATTCCCCACTTCTCCACATGCAGCCGGCTGGGTGACCTTGGTTCAGTCACAAGTTCTCTCAAGAGCTCTCTCAGCCCCACCTACCTCCCAGGGTGTCTGTTGTGAGGAGGGAAAGGGAAAGGAGTTTGTAAGCCTCTCTGAGACTCTGAGTGACGGGCGGGGTATAAATCCAGTCTCTTCTTCTTACATGGTTGTGGGCAGCCACAGCTTTTTATTTGATTTATTTATTCATTTATGTCCCTCCTGTCTCCCCAGTGGGGGACCCAAAGCAGCTTACATGATTCTCTTCTCCCTCGTTGTGTCTTCACAACAACCCTGTGGGGTAGATTAGGCTGAGAGAGTGTGAGCTTCCATTGTGGAGTGGGGATTTGAACCTGGGTCTCCCAGATCCTGGTCTGATACTCTTAACCACTCCCCCACCCTGGTTCTTGAAGTATGACGTTGGATTTGAGAAGGATAGCGTGGCAACGCTGGCGATTTTTATTTATTTATTGACTTCATACTTGCCCAAAGCAACTTGCGTTGTTCTGCTCTTCCTCATTTTATCCTGTCTTTTAAACAGTCTGCGGGCGGTTGTCCTGTATGTTTAAGCCTAACGGCTATATTTACGTCAGATCTCTCTTGCTTTGTCTTCTGCAATAAATAGATAGTACACAGACTTGGGGTTTAGAATTCATTCTTCAAGACACGCAGTAAAGAATTTTGTGGCGTTTTACGGTTGAATACTGTTACTGTGCACTTGTAGGCTGCAGCCTGCTTCTTCAGATGTATGCAGTTTGCTAGGAAGGTTTCTTCGTATATTGTCTGTAATATATGGATCCACTTTATGTGTCTGAGAGCGTGTCATGATCTGGGCTGTGCCATCGGAGTCCTACTAGGCCCAGGGAGCCTGGCTAGCAGTAGGGGAGGCTGGGCCTACAAACCCCAGAAGGCCTTGGGAAGTTTTGACACCAATTTTGACCAATAGGGAAGAAAAGGGCTGGGGAATAGAAGAACTGGTACTGGTACTTCAGTGGGAAGGTAACAGCGTTCTGTGCACCTTGGTGTTTAGTCATGCCGGCCACATGACCACGGAAACGTCTTTGGACAGTGCTGGCTCTTCGGCTTGGAAACGGAGATGAGCACCGCAACCCTAGAGTCAGATTTGACTGGATTTCAAGCAAGGGAACCTTTACCTTTACTAGAGGAAAAGCTGTTCTTCTTTCCAGGGAACAGGGCCAGAAGGGAAGCTGCTGTGGGGAAGAAACCCTCATCCTGAGAAGAAAGGGTGAGCAGACTGAGGCCCACTTATAGTGAGCTAGGGACAGTATATATTTAGAGGTGTTAGGGCATTTGATTTCTTTTCTTTTCACCCACTTACTGTTGTTATTCTTGCACCTTGTTTGTTTGACAGCCTATAAAATAAACCTTTTCCTTGTTGCTTACTCTGCCTGGTCTTCACGCCTATTATTCGGCCAAAAGGGAGGTCTGAAGGTCTTGGGAGGGTGCTCTGGGCCTGCTGAAGGGGATCCTAAATCCAGAGTGGTGGCAGCGTCAGGTGACACCCCACCTGTACATTTTAGTCTGTAAGATGCCACAAGATTTTTTCTTGTTGCAGCTAATTAACACCACTACTCTTCTAGAATTCTGCAGAATGTTACCTTTTGGAAGCAAAAGTAAATGGTAACGAAGGAAGACTGACTACCTCACTTTACTGATGTCTAGAAGTTAATTGCGGGTAGATTTTCCTTACTGCAATTGCTCAGCCAGAGACAGATGAAGAGCAGGGGTTATATTTGAGCTGCTTCAGGCAGCAGTTTGGTTACTATACAAACTGGGTTACCCTTCGTGGTTTTTTCAGTAGCTGGTTGCATGTCTTAAAAAGGACTCTGTGTGTGTGTGTGTGTGTGTGTGTGTGTGTGTGTGTGTTCTGTGTCATTATTCACATTCCTAAAAATAACAATTGGGTAATATTGGTCTACTTTACAGGACTTTAAGGTTTATTAGATAACTTGACAAATCCCAGGTGACAGGTACCCATCAATGTTCCCTCTAAGCTGTGGAGTCTTGTGAGCAAAGATTCTACTGTGTGAGCTACTGGCATTAAACTTGTGAGCGAGCAATTTGGCTGCTGCATAAATTAGTTTGCTCTGGAGCCAGTTTGGTCTAGTGGTTAGGTGCGCGGACTCTAATCTCGGAGAACCAGGTTTCATTCCCCACTCCTCCACTCGCACCTGGTTGGATGACCTTGGGCAAGCCATAGTTCTGATAAGAGCTGTTCTTGAAAAAGAGCAGTTTCTGTCAGAGCTCTCTCATCCCCACCTACCTCACAGGGTGTCTGTTGTGGGGAGGGGAAGGGAAAGGAGTTTGTGAGCCGCTCTGAGACACCTTTGGGTAGTGAAGGGCGGGGTATAAATCCAATCTCCTCCTCCTCCTCTTCTTCTTCCTGAACTAAGGGAAAAATGTGTGAGCTGGAGGCTAAAAAACTGTGAGCTAGCTCACACTAACTCAACTTAGAGGGAACACTGGTACCCATAGCACCTAGGAATTTCAGCAGTGACTTGTATTATGATGACAGCCAGGGTTACTCCTATATTTATATGCCTGAATGCTTGTGTTGTATCATAGCTTGAATAAAATGATGATCAACTGAGAAGTGTTAGTAGTTGGAACTGGCTGGCCACAGTGTGAGACAGGATGCTGGACTAGATGGACCACTGGTCTGACCCAGCAGGGCTCTTCTGATGTTCCTATGAAGGCCTCGGCCTCTCTGCCCTGTTGTTGGCCCTCCAGAGGAACTGGTTGGCCACTCTGTGAGACGGGATGCTGGACCAAATGGACCACTGGTCTGATCCAGCAGGGCTCTTCTGATGTTCATATGAAGGCCTCGGCCTCTATGCCCTGTACTTGGCCCTCCAGAGGAACTTGTAGGCCATTGTGTGAGACACGATGCTGGACCAAATGGACCACTGGTCCGATCCAGCAGAGCTCTTCTGATGTTCATATGAAGGCCTCGGCCTATATGCCCTGTACTTGGCCCTCCAGAGGAACTTGTAGGCCATTGTGTGAGACACAATGCTGGACCAAATGGACCACTGGTCTGATCCAGCAGGGCTCTTCTGATGTTCTTTTGAAGGCCTCGGCCTCTCTGCCCTGTTGTTGGCCCTCCGGAGGAACTGGTTGGCCACTGTGGGAGACAGGATGCTGGACTAGATGGACCATTGATTCGATCCAGCAGGGTTCTTCTGATGTTCTTAGGTTTTTAAAAACTTATGGTATGCTGACAATGATGGTCATATATTTCTCTCAGAACTGATGCACAATAAAACAAGGAATTCAAATCAAGGCAATTCAGCTGAAGCTCCATGGTACAAGCTGTTGCATTTATATTCTGCTCCTTTTGTACTTTGCAGAGAAGAGCACTGAGAAGGACCTGCTCAGCTCCATCTTGGATATTGAAGATCTTGTCAGAAATGGAAATAAGCACCGGTAATTGTTCTTCTGCACTCTTTTGTGCTCTTTTGGAAGTTTACTGGCCACCTCTGGCTGAGATGGCCTGAAAAGGTACAGGGGAAGTTCTGGTTTACCAAATGCTTTAGTCTTGTGCATTAATTCATTGTAATACCAAACAAAGTGAGATATAAGAACATAATAGAAGCCAATGTTGGATCAGGCCAATGGTCCATCCGGTCCAACACTCTGTGTCACACAGTAGCCAGAAATACCGGGGGCCATCAGGAGGTCCACCAGTGGGGCCAGGACATTAGAAGCCATCCCACTGTTGACCCCCCCAAGCACCAAGAAGACAGAGCATCACTTGCCCCAGACCAAGAGTCCCTATCTATACCTTGTGGCTAATAGCCACTGATGGACCTCTGCTCCATATGCTTATCTAATTCCCTTTTGAAGCCGTCCATGCTTGTGGCCGCCACCACTTCCTGTGGCAGTGAATTCCAAGTGTTCATCACTCTTTGGGTGAAGAAGGACTTCCTCTTGTCCGTTCTAACCCGACCGCTCAGCAGGTGCCCTCAGGAGGTCCAGGAGTGGGGCCAGGACACTAGAAGCCCTCCCACTGTCTCCCCCCAAGCACCAAGAATATAGAGCATCATTTGCCCCAGAATCCCTATCTATACCTTGTGGCTAATAGCCCCCGATGGACCTCTACTCTATATGCATATCTAATTCCCTCTTGAAGCCGTCCATGCTTGTAGCCGCCACCACCTCCTGTGGCAGTGACTTCCACGTGTTAATCATTATTTGGGTATTATTTCTAGTCTAACACTCTGTCCAGTACACCACACTGGTTCTGGCCCCCTTTTAAAGCCATCTAAAGATCTGGCCTCCGTGGCTGTGAGTTCCACAGATCAATTGCAAATTATGTGAAGAAAGTCTCTCTTTTGGAAGGTGTGTATGGGGAGCCCCTTGGGTACCCTAACTTCAGCCCATATTAGAACCACTTACGACTTTCTTGCATTTGCACCCTTCTTCCCCTTTTGTTTTCTCTTGCTCGGTTTCTTGGCTGGTGAAAACTACCTCCTGCTAGTTTTTCTCCCCCTCAGTGTCTTCCCCGGGTTATTTTGCTGCACTTACATGGTTTATTCATTCCGAACGTTCCCTTTTATGAAACGCCTGTGCGAAAGTCTCCTCCCGGACACCACAGACCATCTGCCTTCCAGATCCGGTGGGCGAGACCAGTCCGTTAAGAAGCTGACGAGAAACCCCTGAGAGCAGAGCAGATTATTAGGGAAAGGATATTGGGCTTCTTGGCTGCATTGTCTACATCCCCCCCCCTTTTTTTCTTTTCTCCAAAACAGAGTTTGCCCTTATTATCTCTCGAGAAATCTGAAGCAGCAAGCGGACATCATTTTCATGCCTTATAACTATTTATTGGATCCAAAGGTATGTGTCGGTTGTCGCTTTTTTGCTTCAAAATGCACTTTGTTTTGTTGATAGCTTCTGAGGGTAGCCGTGTCGGTCTGCAGTAGAAGAACTAGATTGGAGTCCAGCGGCACCTTAGAGACCCACAAAGAGTCTTGGGAAATGAGCTTTCAAGAGTCAAAGACTGTGTCTGATGAAGGGAGCTTTGATCGTTGAAACCTTACAGCCTGAAGCTCTTGTTGATCTCTGGGGGGCTACTGGGGTTGAATCTATCTGTTTTTACTGAACATACCAAAAAGATGTCTGTGGTTGCGTACCGGGAAAGGGGAAAGCCCCAGTTAATTACAGAACACAGTAAAATAAAACGCTTATGATTGGAGGGTGTTGTTTTTTTAAAAAGGCAGGGCTATTTTTGGGCAGGAACGCACAGGAACGGAGTTCCGACTGGCTCCCGAGTTGGCCACGCCCAGCAGGAACTCATTAGCATAATAGGCCACACCCAACAGCAGGAACTCATTACGATTGGCTACATTAGGGGTGTGTGGCCTAATATGCAAAGGAGTTCCTGCTACAAAAAGGCCCTGGGTTTTGACAAAAAACAAGGTAAACAGAATAACAAGCAAAAGGTGGGTGTGGCTGGATAACCACACTTCTGGTAACATGGGGGTGCGGCCTAATGTGCTAATGAGCTGTGTTGGCAGGGGTGTGGCCTAATGGGCTAATGAGTTTCTGCTGTTGGGTGTGGCCTATTATGCTAATGATTTCCTGCTGGGCTTTTTTTACAAAAAGAGCCCTGAAAAGGAATACATTCGTTTTACTTAGAATATCAAAGCTTCATGTTTACTTCTCTGTAACATTTCTCCCTTTTAGGAAAGGGCAGTGATGTGAGTTTTCCGGGAAAACTTGAGCTGGAAAACTTTCCAGCGTCCAAAACAGAGCACCAACTGATTTTGCATATTAATTATATATTTTTTACTTCATTATCATCCACCTCTCTCACTGAGACTCGAAGTGAATCATAGCATTATAAAAGCAGCGCAATAAAGACGAGGGCTAGACATACCATAAGCAAGTTAATAAAACCGAATTGCCCCCATTAGAGGAGAACAAAATAGAAACCGTGTACTGCGTCCAGTAGGAGGGAACAGAGGACCAGAGAAAACTACCCCGCCTGTTTACACGGAAGAATTAAAATACTGCAACCCCGTTCTCGGTTAAAAAGTGCCCGTTTGCACATTTCTGTTTTATCATGCTCACCCTTTAAATTTTGTTGCTCGAGTGCAACTAATACAAAGTACCCCACGTCCTCTGTGTGCAGCTGCTGGTGTGACCTTGGGTCAGTCACAAGTTCTCTCAGAGCTGTTCTCTCAGCCCCGCCTACCTCACAGGGTGTCTGTTGTGGGGAGGGGAAGGGAAAGGAGTTTGTAAGCTGCTCTGGGACTCCAAGTGAAGGGTGGGGTATAAATCCAGTCTCTTCTCTCTTCTCTTTTTTCCTCTTCTGTTTTGCAGAGCCGAAGAGCTCACAACTTAGACTTAAGGGGGACAGTAGTGATACTGGACGAAGCTCACAACGTGGTAAGTGAAACTGCAGCTGTTGTGTTCACCATCTCTACCAAACGGAGTTGCTTCTGCATGTGTGAGATTCCGCTTAGGACAGGAACCAGAGTAATCTTTGGATATCGGGTCCCACAAGAAGTACTGAGAAAGCCAAAAAAAAAATATTGATTCTGTTTCTACCCTGCCTTATTTATTATTTATTTATTAGTTGTATTTATAGCCCACCCATCCCGCAAGCGGGCTCAGGGCTCTTCTCTGCAAAGTATAAAAAGAGCAGAATATAAATAAATGTAACAGCTTGTACTATGGAGCTTCAGCTGAATTGCCTTGAAGAACATCAGAAGAACCCTGCTGGATCGAATCAATGGTCCATCTAGTCCAGCATCCTGTCTCACACAGTGGCCAACCAGTTCCTCTGGAGGTCCAGCAACAGTGCAGAGAGGCTGAGGCCTTCATAAGAACCTAAGAAGAGCTCTGCTGGATCAGGCCAGTGGTCCATCTAGTCCAGCATCCTGTCTCAAACAGTGGCCAGCCAGTTCCTCTGGAGGGCCAACAACAGGGCACAGAGGCCAAGGCCTTCATAAGAACATAAGAAGAGCCCTGCTGGATCAGCCCAGTGGTCCATCTAGTCCAGCATCCTGTTCCACACAGTGGTCAGGCAGTTCCTCCGGAGGGCCAACAACAGGGCAGAGAGGCTGAGGCTTTCATAAGAACATCAGATGAGCCCTGCTGGATCAGACCAGTGGTCCATGTAGTCCAGCATCCCGTCTCACACAGTGACCAACCAGTTCCTATGGAGGGGCAACAACAGGGCAGAGAGGCCAAGGCCTTCATAAGAACATCAGAAGAGCCCTGCTGGATCAGACCAGCAGTCCATCTAGTCCAGCATCCCGTCTCACAGAGTGGCCAACCAGTTCCTCTGGAGGGCCAACAACAGGGCGTAGAGGCCAAGGCCTTCCCCTGATGTTACCTCCTTGCTCTGAGATTCAGAGGATTGGTGCCTCTGAATGTGGAGGTTCCTCTCAAGCCCCCACTTTTTCCCACTTGTTTCTGTTATGCTGCTATCTTTCTAGGACAGGAACTGTGCTCTCACATAGGTGGGAGTGTTTGTGCTGCAGCAGCTTATAGTCTAACCACCCCCGCAAAGTCACATTTTGTCTGCGTCCCTAGGAGAGGCTGTGCGAAGAGTTGGCATCGTTTGACCTGACCCCCTACGATTTAGCTTCAGCTATCGACGCCGTCAACGTAGTGTTGGAAAAACAAGCCAAAGAGGTCCAGCAGAGTGAAATCAACTCTGAATTCAGCGCAGACTACGACAGAACAGGTATGTTCATGTCTGCCATCCAGTCAGTAACTTCTGTTACACAGTGGGTTTATAAAGTTATGCTTGGGGTGGAGACAGTGTGTAGAGAATTTTATCTTCCTCTCCCGGAATCCTAGACCACGGGTACCCCATGAAGTTGGTGGGCAGTAATTGCAGGGCAGGCGGGGGTGGGGGGTGTACGTCTTTACTCAATGAGTAGGTTTTTTAAAAAAATAACGTTTATTAGATTTTGCCATCATACAACAACAGAGATTAACATGGCTATATCCATTTTCCAAACAGCATGTTATCAGATGAAGCAAACCCAAAACAAAACCGCAAACATCACAAAGCATAGTAAGACTACAACCATTTTACAATCAGGTAGCGAACCAGCATACTAACCAAAGCATTCCAGAGTTAGTCTAACATCTATTCAGTTGCCACTACAATACAAGCGGTGTTGCGTGTTCAAACTGTCCGAAGTTGATCAGCCACATTTTGCACCACCTTGGTTCTTAAGCCGCCCCCCCCGCCCCCCCGGTAGAGCACCTTGCGATAACACGGACTCAAGTTTTACAACAGTGTGGGCAGACGTGGCCAACTGAGCCTAGAATCAGGAATAATTTTCCTACTTGATGCAGCTGAAAGAAGGTTCCGCTCATCACCATACTGATCTGCCTCTCTGATAACAGCTGGCTCTTAAGTGCGTCAGCTGTTACACGGTTTGCTCCACCCAAAGTAGGTCGCTCAGTCACCTCTAGGACATCAGGCCCACCAACAAGTTTTTTTAATCTAGATTCAGTTTCAGCTTGTTTTCCCTCAGCTGCTTGGCCATCCAGGCATTGGCCCAGGACAGAGCTCCTGGAGGCTTAATTAATGAAATTTAGAGTTGTAGGTCATCAGTGTCTCCTCCCCTCCAACATTCATGGGAGCCAGTTTGGTGTCGTGGTGAAGTTCGCAGACTCTAATCTGGGAGAACCGGGTTTGATTCCCCACTCCTCTACATGCACCTGCTGGTGTGACCTTGGGCAAGCCATAGCTCTGATAAGAGCTGTCCTTGAAAAAGAGCAGTTTCTGTCAGAGCTCTCTCAGCCCGCCTACCTCACAGGGTGTGTCTGTTGTGGGCAGGAGAAGGGAAAGGAGTTTGTAAGCCGCTCTGAGACTCCTTTGGGTAGTGAAGGGCGGGGTATAAATCCAATCTTTTCTTCTTCTTCTACCTCACAGGCTGTCTGTTGTGGGGAGGGGAAGGGAAAGGAGTTTGTAAGCCGCTCTGAGACTCCTTTGGGTAGTGAAGGGCAGGGTATAAATCCAATCTCTTCTTCTTCTTCTACCTCACAGGGTGTCTGTTGTGGGGAGGGGAAGGGAAAGGAGTTTGCAAGCCACTCTGAGACTCCTTTGGATAGTGAAGGGCAGGGTATAAATCCAATCTTTTCTCTTCTTCTTGTTCGTCATCCGAATCCTATCTGAGAAGTCGCTGCCAGCTCACGCTCACTTGGGAAGGGTACATGAGCGCACACTTGCTTATTTAATTTCAAATACTTACTCCTATTTAGCTCGTTTGACCAGCGGTCTTAAAGCTTAAACAGAACCAAAATAAAATTTCTAACATCGGTTGATATTGCGTAGGACAATTAGAACAAATGCAATAAACAGATGATAGAATATGAATCTTCATAATATAAAAACCATAGAACCATAAAAGTTTTGGAGAAGGTTGAAATTCCTTAATATAATAAATACGCTGAGTAAGAGTTAATGAAAGGTTAAGAGAACTTTTCATTTAATATACACATATTAAGCAGACATTGCCAGTGACACTGTGTATAATATGATGTAATAGTATGTATAACGTTCCAAAATGTATGAGTTTTTTGTTGCAAACACGTTACGTGGAAAATAATAAAATATTAATTCAAAAAAATAATAATGAAAGGTTAAGAGGAGATAGGGTAGACCCGGGGTGGCCAAACTGCGGCTCGGGAGCTACACGCGGCTCTTTCACACATATTCTGTGGCTCCCGGCAGGGCGGCTGGGGAAGCGAAGGGGAGGCGTGCCTCCCTGATCGGTCATCCCTTCCCCAGCCAGAGTTCCCTTCCCTGGGTAGGCTTGAAGTGGGGGCGGGAGAGCAGAGAAAGAAAGCATTTTTAACTTTAAATACGTTCTCGCAGTTTGGACGTTAAATACAAATATTGGACAAATAAATATCATTACCAATATCTGTTTTTACCCCTTTTGGTTTTATTTTTGCCAGTCTCAAGTTTAATGTTAATAAAAAGCAAATTTACATGTTTTCCCAATAAAAACGTAATATTTGTTCGTGTCGTGCGGCTCTCAAACATCTGACGTTTATTCTCTGTGGCTCTTACGTTAAGCAAGTCTGGCCACCCCTGGGGTAGACTTTCTGTTATTTACTTTCACACGCTGGGGATACAGAAGGGGAGAGAGGTGGGTGATGTTTCTTAGGAACCCGCTTGGGAGCCCGGAAATAAGAACTGAGTTTCTTTCTCAAACAGGGCTGAACATGACGCTTGAAGACATAGCGAAGATAAAGAGTAAGTTTCATCATCCGGTTAATCTCTCCTCTGTAAAGACATGTTTTGAAGTGCCTCGAAGTTGCCTTCAGTACAGTCAGGGCTATTTTTGGGCAGGAACGCACAGGAACGGAGTTCCGGCTGGCTTCCAAGCTGGCCACGCCCAGCAGGAACTCATTAGCATAACAGGCCACACCCAAACAGCAGAAACCCATTAGGATTGGCTACATTAGGGGTGTGTGGCCTAACATGCAAAGGAGTTCCTGCTATAAAAAAGCCCTGGGTTTTGACAACAAGCAAGGTAAACAGAATAAGAAGCAAAAGGTGAGTGTGGCTGGATGAGCACACTTCTGGTAACATGAGGGTGTGGTCTAATATGCCAATGAGCTGTGCTGTCAGGGGTGTGGCCTAATATGCTAATGAGTGTCTGCTGTTGGGTGTGGCCTATTATGCGAATGAGTTCCTGCTGGGCTTTTTCTACAAAAAAAGCCCTGAGTACAGTTAAGAGGATCATGTAGAGTGGCTGGTGAATTTCTCAATTGTGGAGATGCTCCAGAACTTATACTTTGTATGCCCGCTTGCTCGTGTTCTGCAGCAGTACACCAAACAATTGCTGACATAGACTGTACATGAAGTTCTGAACATCTTTAATTGTGTGCAGAGAGAACCAAAGGAGGCTCAAGGATAAAGCATACATTCACAGGGGTGCTGTGTGTGTGTCTGCATGCAGAACAAACTTGTGCAAGTAGATTCCTGAGCTTGAATGAAACATCTGCTGTGGATGAGAGAGACTAGTTAATTTGTTGGGGACTTGTTGAATATGGAAGGATGTCTGTACATCCTAAGCTGGAGAGCTGCAGTTGATTTGCATTTTTTAATTGCCTCTAATTAATGCAATTTGCATATCGTCTTCATGCTCCCAACATATGCCAAACCACTGACACGATTTCTTCTTAATCAGTATTTTTTTTAATTCTGAAAGCGTCATCCACAAACACGAACAAATCTCATATCAGTCTTGGGGAGGGAGGGAATCTTCACATGACAAGTTATACAAATGAGAAGCATTATGAATTCGGGCTTTGCAATACATGGTTCCTTCTGTCCGCTCCTTTTTGCTGTCAGTGTGGTTCTAGCTGCCGTAGGCGAGGAAGATACTGAACTTAATAAAGCTCAGTATCCTCCTCGCCTACGAGAGCTAGAAACTCATTTTTCCCACTTAAAAGTTGGATTTCTCAGGTGGCTGACCAGACTCTCAGTTGAGCCAAAGATGCCTGCCTGCTTCCCAATACCAGTTCACATTGCTGTTCCTTTGCCCATCCAAAGGATTTGGTGGTGTGAGACATATGAGCAGCATGAATGCTGCAGGCAGTCTCCTCCAGTTTGGTGTAGTGGTTAAGTGCGCAGACTCTAATCTGAGAGAACCGGGTTTGATTCCCCACTCTTCCGCTTGCGGCTGCTGGTGTGACCTTGGGCAAGCCATACTTCTGTGTCAGAGCTGTTCTCTCAGGAGCAGTTCTGTCAAGTGCTCTCTCAGCCCCACCTACCTCACAGGGTGTCTTGTGGGGAGGGGAAGGGAAAAGAGTTTGTAAGCCGCTCTGAGACTTCGAGTGAGTGAAGGACGGGGTACGAATCCAATCTCCTGCTCCTCCTGTCTTTCTGGGTCTAAGAGATTGTGCAGCCTAGATGCTTTCTTTCAGTAAAGGAGCAGGAGGGGGGGAATTTCAAGAAAAACGACTTGCCCTTTCAGGAGTAGTCATATTTCTGGCAACACTAAGCCCCCTCCCCCTTTCATTTTGTTTGCCCCAAAGGGATTCTTCTTGAACTGGAAGATGCTATCGAAGCTGTGGAACTACCACCAAGTGGAAATGGGGTGACTAAAGATGGAGGGTACGTTCTGTGGTCGTTCACCTTATTTTTGCACTTCTGGCCTCACAAAACAGCATTGTTGGTTTTAGATGGTAGCCACGTTGATTAGAACGGAAGAGGAATGCTTAGGGCGTTTCTAAGCATTTCTCCTCCTCTCTAACTTAGCTAGTTGCAACATGCATAGTTGCAACGACGCCTTTCTCTGCAACACCCCTCCCATCTTCAGAGTGGGATATAAGGGCAGAGGGATCTCCATCCCAACTTGTATCTGACAAAGGGAGCTTTGACTCTCGTATCCCGTAATCCCTGCTCCGGTGGGGAGGGCGGGATATAAATCAAATAAATAAATCTTGTTGATCTCTGTGGTGTCCTCGCCTATTGGGGAGACGGTTTTACCTTTAAAGCACACTCTGTGTACATGTACTCGGTAGATTTCTGCTGCCACCAGGAATAAAATATTCCAACTCTATTGTGGTAGAATGACCCAGGGTCTGGGCACTTCAGAGGACTATGTGGCCTTGAGAAAGGACTATTCTGATTGCTGGGATAAGTTTAAACAAAAAAATTATTTATTTATTTATTTATTTGATTGATTTCTATCCCACCCATTCTGGCCTAGGCTGGTCTACTGGACTAGAATCTAGCTGTACTTTGGTTTTGCATGAAGATAGATTCAGGCGGGTCGCTGTGTTGGTCTGAAGCAACAGGACAAAGATTGAGTCCAGCGGGGCACCTTTAAGACCAACAAAGTTTTATTCAAGGTATCAGCTTTTATGTGCATGCGCGCTTCTTCAGATATGAAATGTGTTGTTGTTGTTCAGTCGCACAGTCGAGTCCGACTCTTCGCGACCCCATGGACCAGATCACGCCAGGCCTTCCGGTCTTCCACCGTCCTCTGAAGTTGGCTCAACTTCATGTTCGTTGCATCGATGACACTGTCTAACCATCTCATCCTTTGCCCAGGTTGAACTGCTCGGTCTTTCTCCCCTTCTCTAATTCCCAGGGTGGTCAAAGAAGCGTAATTGGATGAATGTCTCCATTTTAACAGGGTGGGTCACTGTGCTGGTCTGAAGCGGCAGCACAAAGTCTTGAGTCCAGTGGGCACCTTTAAGACCAACAAAGTTTTATTCAAGGTATAAGCTTTTATGTGCATGTGCGCTTCTTCAGATATGAAATGTGCATGCACACAAAAGCTTATACCCAGAATGAAACTTTGTTGGTCTTAAAGGTGCCACTGGACTTGGACATTGTGGTTTTGTATGTGCAGCCGCAGGGTCTTTGAAAAATACGTCCTCTCGATAATTCTCAGGTCTGAGTCAAAAAGGCAGCTGAGTACGCACAGTGCACCGGTTCCTCTGTTCGCCGGGTTGCTCACATGCAGCGGCTCCCCTCTGAGAGTTGGTGTGATGTTGTGAGTGTGCTGGACTAGGACCGCAGGGACCTGGTGTCAGTCTCTGCTTAGCCACAAAGCTCATGGGGAGAGCAGTCTGAAGCAAGCCTGCTTGGAAACGTCCCATTTTATTCGAAGGGCCTTTCTTCCAGAAAAGAGGGGTGTTTTTTTAGGACTGCAGCCGAAAAGGTCAGGGGCCAGCCGCTATGGCTTAGCCCGCTGACCTCACCTAATGCAATGAATCTGGTGACTTTTACCATGCCACTGGTTCAGGGATTGTTGCTCAAAAAAGAGGTTTTCGTAAACTTTTATGCTGTACAGTACTTTGATAAACTCACCTAGCATTCCTCCTAGCACCTTGGAGACCAACAAAATTTTGGGGGGGAAGAAGAAGAGGAGGAGGAGGAGGAGGAGAAGATTGGATTTATATCCCGCCCTTCACTACCCGAAGGTGTCTCAGAGCGGCTTACAAACTCCTTTCCCTTCCCCTCCCCACAACAGACACCCTGTGAGGTGGGTGGGGCTGAGAGAACTCTGACACAAACTGCTCTTTTTCAAGGACAGCTGTGCCAGAGCTTGTGACTGACCCAAGGTCACATCAGCAGGTGCAAGTGGAGGAGTGGGGAATCAAACCCGGTTCTCCCAGATTAGAGTCCGCGCACTTAACCACCACACCAAACTGGCTCTTTGAGGGTCAAAGTTTGGTGTTGTTAAGTGCGTGGACTCTAATCTGGGAGAACCGGGTTTGATTCCCCACTCCTCCACTTGCACCTGCTGGATGACCTTGGGCAAGCCATAGGTCTGGCACAGCTGTTCTTGAAAAAGAGCTGTTTCTGTCAGAGCTCTCTCAGCCCCACCTGCCTCCCAGGGTGTCTGTTGTGGGGAGGGGAAGGGAAAGGAGTTTGTAAGCTGCTCTGAGACTCCCTTGGGTAGTGAAGGGCGGGGTATGAATCCAATCTCCTCTTCTCCTCTTCCTCCTCCTTGTCAGATTACTGATGAGGAACTAGGATTAGATTGTTGTTAGTCCCAGCTGCTAGGATTTACACAGTCCTGTATTGAGACCGGTTCAGAACAGGCGTTTGAAGTTCATAAACCTGTTTATGTTTGCAGGGAAATGCCGATATGTTAGCGAGTGATGAGACTAAGACTTCATTTTGTATAGGTGTGTTTCAAGCCTGGGAGTTAATACTGAAGCTTCTTTTACTACTACTTGTTTGTTTCCTTTAAAAAAAGGAGATAAGGATATGTTTAATAGAAATGGTCGTTTGACTTTAGCTCGTTAGCCTAAAGTCCTGATGGCAAAACTGTAGAAGCAAGACCATTTACCTTCAGTGGGCATATAAAAGAGAAAGATTTGGGAGTGTTGTGTTAACGAATAAATTAACTCCTTGTAAGCATCTTTGGGAAGGGAAAACAGTCCCACAGGAACATTTTAAAGGACAGCATTACCTTTTCATTTCGGAACAGATGTCTTCCTGGTGAAAACGTCAGAGAAGGATTTTCAGGCGTTATATAATTAAATATTTGTGTTGGCACTCCGTTTGGGACCGGATTCTTTGTATTTTTCCTCTTGTACACTTGTAATAGAAATTCATTTTTTAAAAAAAGATAGTGAACGAGATTATTGGGCCTTTTGATTAAAAGTATTGGAGACCGGAAGATCGTGACCTGGCAGGATGATGCTGTTGACAGATTCTGTCTTGTCTTACTTGTGTGTTTCTTCCTCAATTCACAGGTACATATTTGACTTGTTTGCCAAGGCTCAGATTACATTCCAAACGCAGAACTCTCTCCTGGAGGCCCTCGAACAAATCCTTCAGTACTTAGCAGGCTGTAAGCATACTTCATTTCCTTTCTTTTCTTTCTTTCTAGTTTAATAGTTTAATGTTAATGTCTTATAGTTCTTATCTGCTTTTATGTTGTTTTTAAAACTTTTTCTAAAGAGCCAGTTTGGTGTAGTGGCTAGGAGCGCGGACTCTAATCTGGGAGAACGGGGTTTGATTTCCCCACTCCTCCGCTTGCAGCTTGCTGGTATGACTTTGGGTCAGTCACAAGTTCTCTAAGAGCTGTTCTCTCAGGAGCAGTTCTCGGGAGAGCTCTCTCAGCCCCACCTACCTGACAGGGTGTCTGTTGTGGGGAGGGGGAGGGAAAGGAGATTATAAACTGCTCTGAGACTCCTTTGGGTAGTGAAGTGCAGGGTGCAGGTTCTCTTCTTATTATCTGTGTGGTTTTAATGTTGGAAGTCGCTGCAAGCTCCTTTGGGTGAGCGGCGACAAAAAAACCCCCATAGAAGTAAAAATTAAGAGGAAATTGGGGGGGGGGGGGGGGGAAGCGGCAGAACCAACAGACATAGTGATAATTCAAATGAAGGTACAAGGACCCAATCTGTCTGAGCCTGTGAGCGCCTTTGGGGTTTTGAGTGTCAAGGGAGTTTTGAGTGGGAAGGGAGCGGTGGCGCAGGCAGTAAGAACGCCTGCAAGTAACATCAACGAACAGCCAGTATGGCTGTTCGAGACCCACCGCGGCCGGAGTGAGCTCCCGGCCCTAGTCCCAGCTCCCGCCCACCCAGCGGTTCGAAAGCATTAAAAATGGCAAGTAGATAAATTGGGTACCTGCCCTAGGTGGCGGGGGGCACCCTCCTCCTTGAGGTGAAGGCATCAGCGACGACGGCGGCGGCAGAATGGCAATGGTGGCGGTGCAGTTCCTGGTGACCCAGCAGAGCAACGTCGGAGGCGGAGCCCGGAAAAAAGGCGGAGCCTGGAGAGCGTGGTGACGTGCGGCGCAAGCACGGCGGAGCCATCTAGGACAGTAGCCGGAGCTACAGCCAACACGGAGTCACACACCAAACGAGTCCTACCAGAGGAAGCCACCCAAAAAAGGAAAGAGCGGCTCCAGAAGGGCACCAGGATGCCGATACCCGAAAGCCGCGGAAAGGAAGCTGGAGAACAACTAGCCTGGGTGCTGGTAGGCAGGCACTACCCCAGAAACAATGTGGCCCTAGCTAGGTGAATGTGGTTAGAATTACTATGTAAACCGCCCAGAGACCCTTCGGGGTCAGGGCGGTATATAAGCCGAAGATATAAATAAATATAAATAAAAAAATTAGTTAAACGCAAGAGGGTCCTATCGTATCTTTTTTTTTTTACAGAGGTCCTGTCGTATCTACGCAAGTCAAGTTCAGATGTGATTATACTTTAAGAGACTCATCTACATTCTCAGATGCAACAAGAGCTTAAAGCCAATTGGATACAACATCAATATCATGCTAAAGGATTCCATGACGGAGGCATTCTACCTGAGGTGAGTATGACGTTGCAAGCTTCTGCTAGTGGTGCGGCGGTTGCGGTTGCAAATCTTTTATAAAATTCCGGAGGATAACCATCAGGACCAGCTGATTTCCCATTCTTCAAGTTCTTAATGATATCAATGATATCTAGGAGATCGCGATGAGAGTCAGACAGTTTTCTAATTCCCAGGTTCAATTTTAAGTATGAGTGGATATCTTCAGAAGAAGGATTGTTGGAAGTGTAGAGAGATTGATAAACATCAGCAAAGATTTTATTTATTGATGTAGTATCTGTGCGTAGATTACTGCTCAAGTCTTTAGCTGCCATTACATATCTTGATGATCTTTTGTCTTTAACACGCCAAGACAAAAGACGCAAAGATTTTGGTGAATTAATCCAGTATTTTTGTTTTACATAAAGTAAGTTCTTTTGAATCTGCGAGCTATCAAGAAGTTCTAGTCGTTTATGTTCAGAAGTGAGTTCCTTGTAGATCTTTTTGCTGCCTGTAGCTTTATGTTTGTTTTCCAGAAGTGAGATTTTCCTAATTAATTCAGTTTTTAGTTTTGCCCTTTCCTTTTTCAGACGCAAAGACATAGATATAAAATGTCCCCTGAGTACTGCTTTGAGAGCATCCCAAATCATTGAGGGAGAGGTTTCAGCAATACAGTTTTCTTTTAAATATTGTTGGATGTGGCACTCAATGGATTCATTGCATTCAGCATTAAAAAGCAGAAACTTGTTTAATGACCAGGATTTTGTTGCAGGTTGTTCTAAGGATAGTTGAACTGTGCAACTCACCCACGCATGGTCTGACCAAGTGATGGAACTGATGTCAGAGTCAAGAATTTTGTGGACCATTGTGTTAGATACTAGAATAAAATCAATACGTGTGTACGTTGCATGTAGCAGTTGAGTAAAATGTATAGTTTCTATCTGTGGGATGTAATTGTCTCCATACATCATGTAAATTCTCACTCTTTCATGCCCTTTCAAAAGATCTCTAGCTTTGAGAATGGATTTTCTTTTTTTTTCAATTCCGGTTTTGCTTTTAAACGCTGCCATTCTCTTCACTGGATCTTCCTCCGCAACTGTTGACTTTTAAAAGTGCTTGTAAGACACTTTCTCGCTGTCACAGTTCAACTTTTCTCACAGTTCCCCGTCAGACTCACAGCCTTAAACAGTCCAAGCATTAATCAGCCGGCGGCTGGAGCCCGATTTCGAGGGAGGGGTACCCCCCTGTCCTCCTACGGACAGGTACCCATTTACCTAATTGCCCCCGAGGGGCTTTCGGACTGCTGGGTTGGCAGGAGCTGGGGCAAGGGTCGGGAGCTCACCCCGACCACGGTGGTATTCGAACCGCTGTTACAGCTGTTCGAGATGACTATTCCTACAGGTATTTAACTGCCTGTGACGCCGCCCCAGCTTAGAGGGGACACTGCTGGTGATTGACTGTGTGTGCACCTGGAAGTCATGGCGACCGACACCTCCTGGGGGCCAGGAGAACATTCAGAGACGTGGCTGAATAAAGCCTGCCCCCCGCCTCCTGACTGCTGGTATTCCTTTGAGGTCTCCCATCCAAGTACTTGCCAGAGTCGACCCTGCTTAGCTTCCAAGAGCTGACGAGATTGGGCTTCCCTGGGCGATCCAGGTCAGGGCGAAAGCCAGTTTTGATGAAGGAAAAGGTGGGAAAGAGGTAGGATTGTTTGAATGAAATAAAGTAGAAGAGAGGACTGCCTATATAAATTTGAAGATGGCCCAAGTTATATCAAACATGCAATTTGGGGTATATAAAAGATGATTACATACATAGAAAGGATCTGAAGGCGCAAGAGCAACTTAGATAGGATAGGAAGCTATGAATTGAATAGAACTGGATAAAATCGAGACTGGTTATGCAGAAGCAGACATAGATAATAACTGTGGTTTTACTCGTGGTAAAAAGTAGACTATAATTTCAGAAAACTAGGTAAGAGAGCAAGAAATGGAATGCAGGGTTCTGAACAATTTGCCAGTAGAAATGCAGAGAAATCAAATAGATGAGAACAGTGAAAGAACATACAGACAAGGATTACTGCAGGATTTTATTTTATTTATTTATTTATTCATTCATTCAATTTCTATACCGCTCCATCCCGGAGGCTCTGAGCGGTTTACATAGGTATTTAAACTTTCTAGCTAGGGCCACACAATGTAGGGAGGGTGATTGCCTACCAGGCACCCCGCCGGCTTTGATATTCCTGTGGCTTCCTCGTGGTGGTTCGGCGCGGCTCCGCAGCGGCTCCTTCAGGGGAAGTTCCCATAGACCGCGACTGTGCGACGACTTGCTGCACTGGCCTCTGTCCGATTGGCTCCGGCCATGCTGCGTCGCCGCGACCCTGGACCAGTCCCCGCCCGGAACGCCAGCTGCTTGATGTCGACTCGCCGCCATGTTCTTTTTCGCCGGGTCGCTCCACCTTTCCACCGCCGTCGCCTGCCGCCGGCACCATAGTTCTTCTTTCGTTGCCACTTTGCACCGGAGGCGGGTGCCCCCTGCACCTAAGGCAGGTACCCATTTATCTACTTGCTAGGCTTTCGAACCGCTGGGTAGGCAGGTAGGATTGAAGTGGAGTAATTTTAAAGAGAGATGCTAGAAGCTAGATGCTAGAAGCCCCCCTCCTCAGGTCTTCTCACCTGTTCTGTCTCCTAGACCTCAGTCCCCAGAGCCGCCCGTGCCTGCCTTGCCTTCTCTGGACAACCCCTGTAGCCTTCGGTGACCTGTTCTGTCTTCTCTTGCCCTTCCCCAGGCATTTGCTGCCATAGCAACCTCCCATTCAAGAGCCGAGAGCTCCTTCACTGATCCCAGCCGTGTCTCTGCTTTCCTAGCCACGTGCAGGCTCCTGAGCATCTGCTGTTATCGTCTCTGCCCCCACCCCCAAGTGCGCATTGCCTCCTTTTAAATGGGCAGCTCTCCCACACGGGTTCCACACACACACACCCCATCGCCAGTGGGGTATAAATCCAATCTCCTCTTCTTCTACTTATTCGTAACACAGCAGCAATACTGGTTCTTGCAGCTGCAGCATGATATTCCACAGAAGAAGAAGAGATTGGATTTATACCCCGCCCTTTCACTACCTAAAGGAGTCTCAGAGCGGCCTACAAACTCCTCTCCCTCCCCCTCCCCACAACAGACACCCTGGGAGGTAGGTGGGGCTGAGAGAGCTCAGAGAGAAACTGCTCTTTTTCAGTGATAGCTCTTGTCAGAACTACGGCTTGCCCAAGGTCATCCAGCCAGGTGCAAGTGGAGGAGTGGGGAATCGAACCCTGTTCTCCCAGATTAGAGTCCGTGCACTTAACCACTACACCAAACTGGCTCTCACAAACAGTATGTTCAGGCAGCAAGGGTAGGTAAGTGGAGGGGGATAAGAAGGGGATGTTGTCTCTGTCATATTATTTGTTGTTCAGTCGCACAGTCGAATCTGACTCTCCACAGCTCCATGGACCACATCATGCCAGGCCCTCCTGTCTTCCGTCGTGCTCCGGAGTTTGCTTAATTTCATGTTTGTTGCGTCGATAACACTGTCCAGCCATCTCATCCTTTGCCGTCCCCTTCTTCTTTGACCTTCAGTCTTTCCCAACATCGGGGTCTTCTCCGGCTTCAGCTTCAGTATCTTATTATATTATATAGATACTGCCGGCCGTAACTTCCCGACCTTTCCAACCAACCGCGGGGCTGTCTCCAATGGAACTTTCCGGGCAAGAGTGAGTTTCTCCCCTCCCACACCAGGTTCACAGTCGAACTGTGTGAACTAAGTCACAGGCTCTCGAGATGACTTTGACGAGTAGCTGCCGGTCTGAGGAAAGTTTGGCTGACACCTGCGAAGCTGTCGGAGTGCCAGAGGATGAGAGTTGAGCTGGAGTTTTCCTCTTAGATGGGTTTTCTTTTGGCAGGCTTCCATTGGAGAGAAAGGCAGGGTATAAATGTGTAAATAAAAGGCCCTGGTCACACGGGCAGGAAAATGCGGGGTTGCGGGGAGCGTGGCTGTTTGCCCCGGAGCAAAATAACGCACGGCTGCGCGATCAGACGTCCCGTCGAGGTCCCGTTGAGGTCCCATGGTTAGGGGGGAGGTGCCGATCACAGGACAATCCTGCGGCGAGGCAAAGAAGCGGCCTCCCTAGCAAAAGGCTCCGGGTTTAACCCCTTCCAGGGCTGCAGACGAATGCAAACTGTGTCCTCTGTCCGGTCCCCTCCAGGAGGAGTTTCAGCCATCCGGCCCCCCCGCCACGCCCCCCCTGCACCTCTCCCTCTGCCGCCCGGTGCAGAGAGTTCCTCTCGAGCAGGCCGAGCCAGGAGTGGGGGGGGACGGAAAAGAGGAGGGGGCTGTGTTGTTTGTTTTAAAACGAAGTGTGCACATGCGCCGTTGGGTGCTTGTGCGCATCTCATGGAGACTTGGGGGGAAAAAACCTTTTTGCCACGGGACATGGGCGGGCGCCGGATGCCACGACCTACCACCGGAAACGCGATCAGGCGCCCGCCCTTGCCCCGCGGTTTCTGGAAACTAGTACCTCGGAGGTACTAGTTTTTTACCCCGCATCTTCAGCGGGAAGCCTCGGGTTCACCACGGGAGTTCTATGCTTCCCAGATGCGGCGCTGTGATCGCGCCCGGAAAATCCGCCTATCTTCCGTCTCTGTAGCGTGGCCACTGCTCCGTGTGACCACAGCCAAAGAAATGTGACTGATCCAGTACTGCCTTATCGACTTGGCGCATATTTGGGTATGAGCTCGGCATAATTTTTTATATACTGCTTTTTGGATAATGAAGGAGCCTCCGGAGCAGATGCTTTAACTAGACGCTGAGGATTGAACCTGGGGCCTTCTGCATATAAGGGTTGCTGGCTTCACACATTGTACAGTAGCAGTCCTGGGTTCCAGAATTCGGCTCATTCTAAAGCTACACCCCAGCTCCTGAAGAGCACCTGCATAACAAAGGATTTTTTTTCCTATCTAATTTTGTTGTCATTTTCATCCCGCCCATTCTCCAAAGATCTCAGAGCACCATACCTAGGAACCCCCACCTACAGCATCCTCATGTCACCTCTGTAGAACTAGGTCAGGCTGACAGAGAGTGTCTGACCTGGTGTCATCCAGCCAGCTTTGGTGTCGTGGTTAAGTGCGCGGCCTCTAATCTGGGAGGAACTGGGTTTGATTCCCCACTCGTCCACTTGCAGCTGAAGAGAAGAGAAGAAGAGGAGAGATTGGACTTATACACCCCGCCCTTCACTACCTGAAGGTGTCTCAGAGCGGCTTATAAACTCCTTCCCTTCCCCTCCTGCTGGATGACCTTGGGCAAGCCGTAGTTCTGATAAGAGCTGTTCTTGAAAAAGAGCCGTTTCTGTCAGAGCTCTCTCAGCCCCGCCTCCCTCACAGGGCATCTGTTGTGGGGAGGGGAAGGGAAAGGAGTTTGTAAGCCGCTCTGAGACTCCCTTGGGTAGTGAAGGGTGAGGTATAAGACAGCCAGTTTGGTGTAGTGGTTAAGTGCGCGGACTCTAATCTGGGAGAGCCGGGTTCGATTCCCCACTCCTCCACTTGCACCTGCTGGATGACCTTGGGCAAGCCGTAGTTCTGATAAGAGCTGTTCTTGAAAAAGAGCCGTTTCTGTCAGAGCTCTCTCAGCCCTGCCTCCCTCACAGGGCATCTGTTGTGGGAAGGGAAAGGAGTTTGTAAGCCGCTCTGAGACTCCCTTGGGTAGTGAAGGGTGAGGTATAAGACAGACAGCTTTGGTGTAGTGGTTAAGTGCGCGGACTCTAATCTTGGATAGCTGGGTTTGATTCCCCACTCCTCCACTTGCACCTGCTGGATGACCTTGGGCAAGCCGCAGTTCTGATAAGAGCTGTAGGGTGTCTGTTGTGGGGAGGGGAAGGGAAAGGAGTTTGTAAGCCGCTCTGAGACACCTTTGGGTAGTGAAGGGCGGGGTATAAATCCAATCTCTTCTTCTTCTTCCTCACAGGGTGACTGTCGTGGGGGGGGGACGGGAGAG
>NW_015167608.1:247442-267814 GCF_001447785.1 Gekko japonicus
AGGGTGTCTGTTGTGGGGAGGGGAAGGGAAAGGAGTTTGTAAGCCGCTCTGAGACACCTTTGGGTAGTGAAGGGCGGGGTATAAATCCAATCTCTTCTTCTTCTTTTACCTCACAAGGGTGTCTGTTGTGGGGAGGGGAAGGGAAAGGAGTTTGTAAGCCGCTCTGAGACACCTTTGGGTAGTGAAGGGCGGGGTATAAATCCAATCTCTTCTTCTTCTTTTACCTCACAAGGGTGTCTGTTGTGGGGAGGGGAAGGGAAAGGAGTTTGTAAGCCGCTCTGAGACACCTTTGGGTAGTGAAGGGCGGGGTATAAATCCAATCTCCTCCTCCTCCTCCTGTTTATGTCAGAATCTCACCAGTTATACTGCGGCAGCCGCAGCACAAGAAATAGATGGAGCGCTTGCCTGAACCCCGTAAGAGACGAAGAACTAAGCAGAAAACCTAAGCAGCCATTAGTCATCTCTCTCTGAAGTTCATGGCTCTGCTGGAAATTTTGCTGACGGAGGGGATTGTCCCTTTCCCCTTTACCACTGCAGGACTCCGGAGAGGCAGCCTATAAATCCCCTAAACAGATTGGTCATAATGCATGCCCCTGGAAATGATGCTCCTGGGGGAACTCTAGAAGCATCACAAGCGAGGAAGTTGGAAGTCCGCAGAGGGTGGGGGGGAATAATTGAAAATCGACTTCCTTTCCCGTCTACGGAAGCCCTGCCCTGGATCTAGCCTCACGGTTCCCCCCTCGCGCCACGTCCCCTGCTCCCCAACTCAGCAGTACAATCTAGTCTATTTCGCCTTCAGAGTACTGATTCTGCTCTTTGCTCTTTATTACTTCCTCCGAGAGCATGCGCAGCCGATTCTCAATTAGTTTGAGCTCTGATCGGAGAGAGCTGCTGACCCTTTGCCCTCGGAGACCACAGCGCACATTGCCATCATCAGCACAGCCGAGGTCTCTGGTGAGAGTCGGCTGACGCTCTTTTCCGCGTCTTGGTTTGTTTCTCCTTTTCAGATTGTCTCTGCAGTGGCAAAGCATTCCCCCCCACCCCACCCCCAGGTTGACATCAGAAAGATTAGGGGGTGCTGGATCACTATGCAGAATACATAATTGTGCTCAGGGGTCATTTCGTAGAAAAAGACGTGCAGGAGCTTATTAGCATAAATTAATTGCATAACTTATTTGCATATGCCATGCCCCCTGACACCACCGGAAGTGTGTCAGAAGGCAACACCAACGCTCAGGCTCCACTGGACTGTTTTGGATTGCTAGCTATTGGGGGGGGGGGGCTGCAGATTTGCCCTCACAGAGGAGGGAGAGCTTGTACCTGAATAAAACTTGGTCTTAAAGGTGCCACTGGACTGTTTTGGATTGCTAGCTATTGGGGGGGGGCGTGCAGATCTGTCCTCGCAGAGGAGGGAGACCTTGTACCTGAATAAAACTTGGTCTTAAAGGTGCTACTGGACTGTTTTGGATCACTAGCTATGGGGGGGGGACGTGCAGATCTGCCCTCACAGAGGAGGGAGACCTTGTACCTGAAGGCGGGCGGGGGGGGGGGGCTCTGCAACTTACCTGGCTGCTTCTTGCTCCTCGTGGCCCGACTGAGAGCTGCTGGGAGCAGGGGGCGGGGCTTGTTGCATGTGCCCGCCTCCTGGGCTCCTTACCGCCGGGGCTCCGCTCCTGTGCGCTCCCGCAGGAAATGTCCCCTGCTTGTGCTTCCAGGCGCAACTAATCCCAATTTATTCAGAGATTATTGCCTTGGTATGAATGCCCCTCTTGGGTTCCCTTGTCACAGTTAATTCCTCGGATGTTTCTGAATGATGTTATTTCTTACATTATCTCACTTCAGGTTGAGGGACTTGGGAATGTTCAGTCTGAAGAAGAGGAGGTTGAGGGGGGACGTGATGGCTTTGAGTATTGGAAGGGCTGTCACTCAGAGGAGGAGGGCAGGGAGCTGTTCCTGTGGGCAGCAGAGGAGAGGACTCGCAATCATGGGTTTAAATTCAGGGTGGGAAGGTACTGGCTGGATCATAGGGAAAAACTTTTTGTGCAATAGTGGAATCAGCTGTCACGGGAGTGAGTGAGCTCCCCCTCACTGTCAGTCTTCAAGCAGCATCAGGACAAACCCTTGCCAGGGATGCTCTAGGCCAGGGGTGTCAAACATGCGGCCCGAGGGCTGGATCAGGCCCCCAGAGGGCTTTCTATCAGGCCCGCAGTGGAACTGGCTGCCTCCTGCTTCTTCTTCCAGTTCTGCTGCTGCGTCATCGTAGGTTTGCAGCTTACAGATACACACCTGAACAGCACACTCAAGATTGCAACAGCACAGACATTTTGATGCAATAATTCAGAGCAAGAGGTGTTGGTTATCCGACACTGTTGAATGAACACAATATTGCAAGAGTGCTAATGTTTTAAGCATGTTTTTATTTTAAGTAAAAAAACCAAACTGTTTGTGTTTGTGGCCTTTATAAACTTTATATCTCCGCTACCTGGCATTACATTTTATGACACACACGGCCCGGCCCAACGAGGTCTCATTTATGTCAGATCCGGCCTTCGTAACAAATGAGTTCGACACCCCTGCTCTAGGCTGATCCTGCATTGAGCAGGGGGTTGGACTAGATGGGCCCTTCCAACTCTATGGTTCTGTGGTGTAAACCTGATTCGCTTGCTCATTCAAATGCTATGTCAGAGGTTTAAATGAGCCGAGTCAGCACCATAGCACAAGGTCAGGAGCCAGTTTGGTGTAGTGGTTAAGTGCTCGGACTCTAATCTGGGAGAACCAGCGGTGGGTGTTCTAACCCGACTGCTCAGCAATTTCATTTCATGGCATTATTTCCCATTGAGGTCCCCGCCCTCCCCAAACTCAAAACCTTTCTGGGAAATGCCTAAGAAAATAAGAACATAAGAGAAGCCAGTGTTGGATCAGGCCAGTGGCCCATCCAGTCCAACACTCTGTGTCACACAGTGGCCAGAAATACCAGGTTCCATCAGGAGGTCCAGCACTGGGGCCAGGACACTAGAAGCCCTCCCACCGTTGCCCACCGCCAGGCACCAAGAAGACAGAGCATCACTTGCCCCAGACGGAGAGTTCCTCTCTATACCTTGTGGCTAATATCCACCGATGGACCTCAGCTCCATATAAGAAAATAAGAGAAGCTGAGGTCTTCTTCTGTGGAATTCACTGCCACAGGAGGTGGCGGCGGCTACAAGCATGGGCGGCTTCAAAAGGGAATTAGATAAGCATACGGAGCAGAGGTCCATCAGTGGCTCTTAGCCACAAGGTAGAGGTAGGGACTTTGGGATAAGTGATGCTCTGTCTTCTTGGTGCTTGGGGGGGTGGTTTCAACAGTGGGAGGGATTCTAGTGTCCTGGCCGCACTGCTGGACCTCCTGATGGCCCCTGGTATTTCTGGCCACTGTGTGACAGAGGGAAGGCACAGGGGTGTGGCCTATTATGCTAATGAGTTCCTGCTGGGCTTCCCCCCCCCCAAAGGCCCTGGTAATCGCCAATGCTCCCTCTAAGCCGTGGAGTCCTGTGAACAGAAATTCTACTTTGTGAGCTACTGGCATTAAAGTTGTGAGCAAGCAATTTGGCCACTGCATAAGTTAGTTTGCTCTGGAGCCCTCCTTCCTGAGCCGAGGCAAAAATGTGTGAGCCGGAGGCTAAAAAACTGTGAGCTAGCTCACACTTAACTCATCTTAGAGGGAACACTGGTAGCTGCTACTAAGTCTTGGTCGCCTGGTGGCAGTGCCAGGAAATTAAGAAGAGGGACGGCGCGAAAGCCTGTTTTGGAGCTGCACAGAGCAAGTCCTACTTACGTTGCCTTAGAAGTACGTCACGCTATATTTATGGGGCTTACTGGCTCTGTGAGAAGCATGCACAGGACTGTAGCTTTAAGGGCCAGTTAGAGCAACAGGGAGAAAAAAAGTGCAAAATGTGATTGTATCCTGCTTCCCTTTGGCTGAAGGGCAATCCCTGACCCGGAGGGGAAATTTTCTTTCAGTCACAAACCCTCTCCAGACCAAGTAAGAAATACGAGCAGCAGTCCTGAGGAGGCAACCTCACTATAACAGCCTGTTCACACATTTAATTTTTATGTGGTGGTCGGGAGTATCGGCCTTCGATTGAGGTATCCTAGATTCAGATCCCCACCCACCCACTTCCCGTCTGATGCATGATGCTCAGCGAGTGATCTTGGGCCCAGTCTCTCATTCTGCTTCTCAGCATAACTTGCCTCGGAAGGGTCGTTGGGAGGATGAAGTTGATAGTGGTGATAGGGGAAACCCCGGGCTCCTTGGAAGAAGAGAAGAACAACACAGATGTACCACAACCACCATATTGCAGTTCCAGAGGTGTAATTGTGTAAATATGTAGCAAGAAGAAGAAGAGATTGGATTTATACCCCGCCCTTCACTACCCAAAGTTGTCTCAGAGTGGCTCACAAACTCCTTTCCCTTCCCCTCCCCACAACAGACACCCTGGGAGGTAGGTGGGGCTGAGAGAGCTCTTAACAGAAACTGCTCTTTTTCAAGAACATCTCTTATCAGAACTACGGCTTGCCCAAGGTCATCCAGCCAGGTGCAAGTGGAGGAGTGGGGAATCAAACCCGGTTCTCCCAGATTAGAGTCCGCGCACTTCACTACTACACCAAACTAAAGAAAAATCTACAGGGGACTGAGTGGCCCCTCCAAGACCAGATAGGTGTATTCATGCTTTTAACTCTAGCTTTTGTGGTCTGGAGCCCAGTTTGTACTTTTCCAACGTCAATTAAAATCAACTGCACTTCAGAAGACTTTGAAGAGCGCCCCTGTCTCCTTTATCGTGCTCTTTGCAACCTTCTTTGTGAGGAAAGGAAAGTTAAAGCGTTTTTAGGTGTTGGGATCCAGTCGAAGTGGATGAGTCTTCCATCAGCGGTTCCTTTGCGGTTCCCCAGCGTAGGTGGGAAACGGCTGCCTCTGTCTAACAGCATGACGGATCGTTTCTCTTAATTGTGCTGCATCTGCCTTTCTAGAGCTCCCTCCTGACCCATATCTAGCAGGTGGAAAACTGCGTGTCTTTTAATTTCAGAAGCGATAGTCTCCTAAAAGGAGCTAATGGAGGCAGATTACGTCGGTGATGAGTACATAAAATTGTTTTGCAATTCTCTTTGGGATGTAAGATTTCCAGAAACTTTTGTTGCTATGGACGGGTGTAGTGGATCCTTCTCTCTCTCTCTCTCTCTCTTTTGAGTTGGGGCAAGTTTTGGGGAGGGGGGGTGCTCGAACTATATGGAAAACTTGCAGTATTTGCTTTCTTATCCAGCCTAAATTTATTTTTCTTCTTCGCCAGCGTTAAATGCATCACGTGTAACGTAGTATACAAAGAAAAGAGCAAGAGTCCAGGAGCACCTTAATGACTAACACAATTTATGGCAGGGGATGAGCTTTCGTGAGTCACTTGCTCACTTCAGTATATAAAGTAGTACTGTGGCGTGCTTATAAATTTTTAAAGTATACGAGCTTTAAATTTTAAAATTTAATTTTATATATTGTTTCTCTGTCACGATATTTTATGCGACCTTGTAAGCGGCCCTGCGCCCAGGAGGCCGGGATATAAATCAAAGAAATTAAATAAAAATAAATACATAGTTTTAAATGAAAGCAAAGTTATGAATATACTCAATAGCAGAGAGACCTTGGAAGCTGTTATGCACCCTGTGCTACATTAACATATGTATCTTGGGTTTTGGCATAAGAGAGGCAGGGAAAAATAAAAAGTTAAAAATAGAAGACAATTTCTGTAGTAAACATAAAAATGCTACTATATTTTGTGGGATACTCTCACGACATGACTAAGAAGGATATCTTGATATTGATGAACTTTTAAAGACTGAACTCTCTTAAACTTTTTAAAGATTGACCTTGCTGGTGTATTATCATGAGTATTGCAAATCAGTTGTGGACAATAAGCACATCCTTGAAAGTATGCTATATATGAGAGCCAGTTTGGTTTAGTGGTTAAGTGTGCGGACTTTAATCTGGGAGCACTGGGTTTGATTCCCCACTCTTCCACTTGCACCTGGGTGGATGACCTTGGGCAAGCCGTAGTTCTGTCAGAGCTGTTCTCTCAGAGCTCTCTCAGCCCCACCCGCCTCACAGGGTGTCTGTTGTGGGGAGGGGAAGGGAAATGAGTTTGTAAGCTGCTCTGAGACACCTCTGGGTAGTGAAGGGTGGGGTATAAATCCAATCTCCTCTTCTTCTTATGTCTGCCGTGTACACAGGAATCATCATCTAATGCTGTTGATTGTTTTACACAGATGTCTTCATATGATGAGTCTTGGCTGTGTAAAACCTTGCCCTTAAAAGTATTTTCACGTTCCATATTATTGGAGCTTTTTACAGTGCTTCCCAAAATTTTCCAAGTTTTGTTGATTGCAAAAAACTCACAAAAAACTGGGGGGGAGGGATCCTTGGATACGAATGTTGGACCTCCATGGTTTCCCTCCTTAGCCACACTTGCCCTGTCCAGTTACAGATCTGATTGACAGAACGTAGGTGACGAAACCAGCATTAGTTGAGGCAAACGAGGGTTTGTACGAATGTCTGCAGGCTGAACCTTGGTTTCACAAACTAAACAGAGTTAAAAAGAAACCATGATTTCACCTTTGTGTCTGAACTGAGCTTTTCTCTTGTGTGTGGGCTGGTTTAGACATGGATCACACCCAAGTGGTGCTTTTCCTGGACTCTGCGGTTTTAGTGATAGGGACTGAATGGGCGGGCAAGACTTTGTACATAGCAAAGCACCACGTCAGGGAGAAGGCTGCCGTGCCCCAGGGCATTCTAGTTTTCTTTGTGCAGGGAAGTTTGTCCAAACTTTGGGAAGGGAGGAGGTAAAAAGGCAACACCCACCTGAAGCTTAAGCTGAACTGTATGGTTCTCTTTAGTGTAAATTCTGGCCCATGTTGGAGCAACCATCAAACCCTGCATTTAGGTGTATTTTTAAATGCCTGTCCTGGTAAGAATTTTTCAGTTCTTTTTTTTTTTTTTACATAGGATAGAGAATGACATACATGCACTCAGCACAGTATTATATCATTGGAAAAAGTGCAGAAAATGGCAACTAGAATGATAAAAGGGTTGCAACACTTTCCCTCTGAAGAAATGTTAAACCGCTTGGGGCTCTTTAGCTTGGAGAAACAACGGCTGAGGGGTGACATGATCAAGGTTTATAAGATTATGCATGCGATAGAGCAGGTAGAGAAAGAAGTCCTTTTCTCCTTTTCTCACAATACAAGAACTCATGGGCACTCAATGAAATTGCTGAGCAGTCAGGTTAGAACTGATTAAAGGAAGTCCTTCTTCACCCAAAGAGTGATTGACACATGGAATTCACTGCCGCAGGAGGTGGCAGTGGCTACAAGCATGGACGGCTTCAAAAGGGAATTAGATAAGCATATGGAGCAGAGGTCCATCAGTGGCTATTAGCCACAAGGTATTGATAGGGACTCTCAGGCTGGGGCAGGTGATGCTCTGTATTCTTGGTGCTTGGAGGGGGGGGCAACAGTGGGAGGGCTCCTAGTGTCCTGGCCCCACTGCTGGACCTCCTGAGGGCACCTGGTCTTTTTGGCCACTGCGTGATAGAGTGTTGGACTGGATGGGCCATTGGCCTGATCCAACATTGGCTTCTCTTATGTTCTTATATGGATCTGAGGTCCATCAGTGGCTATTAGCCACAAGGTATAGATAGGAACTCTCCGTCTGGGGCAAGGGATGCTCTGTCTTCTTGGTGCTTGTGGGGGGGGGCAACAGTGGGAGGGCTTCTAGTGTCCTGGCCCCACTGCTGGACCTCCTGAGGGCACCTGGTATTTTTGGCCACTGTGTGACAGAGTGTTGGACTGGACGGGCCTTTGGCCTGATCCAACACTGGCTTCTCTTATGTTCACAGTAAACATTCACATGCTCTGTTAGGTCACTTAACACGTAAATATGGAGAGGTGTATCGATGCGTGTGCCCTGAGACCTGGACGTTCCAGGCTAGCCTGATCTCATCAGATCTTGGAGGCTAAGAAAATTGTGAAATGTAAATTTAAGAAAGAACCTGAAATATTACTTTTGGGACTTAAAATGGAAGAAGCCAACATGGCGAAAAGGACTTTGATGTGGTATATGATTACAACTGCTAGAATGACATATGCTCAATGCTGGAAACATGAAAGAACTCCTGAAATCGGGGAGTGGATAAAAAAAATTACTTTTTATGGTTGAAATGGACAAAATGACAAGAAAGCTTAAAAATCTGGAAGCAGAAGAATTTTTTGCAGATTGGAAAGACTTTAAAGGATATTTAGAGAAATATTGGGATGTAAAGAACAACTTACTTTGCTTTGAAAATGATTGAAAAAAGATTGACTTTAGAAGAAGTGTAAATGTATAAGAATTTTAGTTAAAGGATATGTTACCTATAGAATTTGATTAACGAGTAAAGGAGAGAAGAAGGGAAAATAAGATATGGGCTGGAGTTTGGAGCACTGTGGGAAGTCAAAAGGGGTGGGGAAATAGGAGAAAAGGCTATATGATATTTAGCAATGTGATGTATATTTGACCTATTAATATATCCTAATAAAATTGTTTTTAAAAAGAAAAAGATCTTGGAAGCTAAGGCGGGTCGGCTCTGTTTAGTACTTGGGTGGAGCAGAGGCAGGAAGCTGCAAAACCACCTCTGAACCTCCCTTGCCTTGAAAACCTGTTGTTGTTCCCATAAGTCAGATGTGACTCGGTGGCACTTTCAATCACATTGATGTATGTAAAAAGGTTCTGTTTTTTCCCTTCCCCTAGGTCCTGGGATATTTACCAACACCGCTGGATTACATAAATTTGCAGACATAATCCAGGTAAATCTCTGTTCTTTCCTCCTGTATATTTGGCGACGACTGAAGGCTGTTGAGAGGCTACATACTCTGTGTTAAAATCCACAGCCGGTCTGTCATGGGGTACTGAGAGATGATGATGAAGAAGAGGAGATTGGATTTATACCCCACCCTTCACTCCCCAAGGGAGTCTCAGAGCGGCCGACAAACTCCTTTCCCTTCCCCTCCCCACAACAGACACCTTGTGAGGCAGGTGGGGCTGAGAGAGCTCTTGACAGAAACTGCTCTTTTTTAAAGGACAGCTCTTATCAGAACTACGGCTTGCCCAAGGTCACCCAGCCAGGTGCAAGTGGAGGAGTGGGGAATCAAACCCGGTTCTCCCAGATTAGAGTCTGCGCACTTAACCACTACACCAAACTGGCTGTCTTATACCTCACCCTTCACTACCCAAGGGAGTCTCAGAGCGGCTTACAAACTCCTTTCCCTTCCCCTCCCCACAACAGACACCCTGTGAGGTAGGTGGGGGCTGAGAGAGCTCTGACGTAAACTCTTTTTTTCAAGAACAGCTCTTATCAGAACAACGGCTTGCTCAAGGTCACCCAGCCAGGTGCAAATGGAGGAGTAGGGAACCAAACCTGGTTCTCCCAGATTAACTTAACCACTACACCAAACTGGCATGAGATCCCCATGATAGATGGTGCATGTAAACCAGGGGTAAAGTAGTTATCAGGGAAACAGGGAGGTCAAAATCCCTTCAGTTGCAATCCCATATTCAGCATTTTTGTTGTTGTTCAGTCGCACAGTCGAGTCCGACTCTTCACGACCCCATGGATCATCTCCCGCCAGGCCCTCCTTTTAAAATGATATGAGTTGTTGACCGAGGCTTGGATGGTACAGGGAAGTAGTTTTCCCCCCATTTCCCTACGGCATCAGGGTGCTTCTGTGCACATTCCAGGGTTTCTCTGTCTTTTGGTGCAGTGGTTAAGTGTGCGGACTCTAATCTGGGAGAACCGGGTTTGATTCCCTCACTCCTCCACTTGCAGCTGCTGATGTGACCTTGGGTCAGTCACAAGCTCTGGCACAGCTGTTCCTGAAAGAGCAGTTTGTGTCAGAGCTCTCTCAGCCCCACCCACCTCACAGGGTGTCTGTTGTGGGGAGGGGAATGGAAAGGACCTTATAAGCCGCTCTGAGACTCCAAGTGAAGGGCAGGGTATAAATCCAATCTCTTCTTCGTTTTCTTCTTCTTCTTCTTTCGTGTGGTCTTTCCTAAACCTGCATTCTGTGATGTTAAAAGAGAGATCGCAGCAAAGATGGAAAAGTTCAGATCTTCCATGGATTCTTCCTCATCGATACCATTTTCCCTGCCCTAGTTCTGCATGGTTGCCATTCTCCTCCTGCTACTGGGGGAGTCTTTTTTTTTAATTGGCAAATTACATATTGTTATAACAATCTGTCTGCTGGTTCCTCTGAATTCCCAGCTTTAAAAAAAAAGTAAGCCTGTAGCCCCTTTCGTTGGCAGTAAAAGGGGAACTTCATTGAGCGGGGGGGGGGTCGGACTAGATGGCCTGCATGGCCCCTTCCAACTCTGTGACTCTATGATTCTATGACTTGCTGTTTTAAAAAAGCGAAAGCTCTGGACTCAAACTTTGTTCTAGAAAACAGATTGCTATAGCAGTGAAAATCCCCTCCATCTCACAGGGCGGGAGGGATGAGTGTCACGGAAGACTGATGCATGGAAAAACATGGGGAAACCCACCTTGCAGAAGCCTCATTGCCGCTCTGCGGAACTAGCAGCTGCGGTGGTGATGGGGAAACCACACGATCCTGTGATTATGTGGAAAACACCTAGGTCTTACGATGTACTTGGCTGTGTGTGCCCATGATTGGTGTTTGGATCGCATGTGTAAGTTGATGGGATACTGAGAGAACAATTTCCCCCTGACTGCCAGCAATTGAGGCTGCGTTCTGTGGGCCTGCGTATTCCATGACCTCGGTCTGAAGCTTTGAATGACATTTGACTGCTTGCAGTAAGGTGAAAGTTCCAGTTTATGTCTGGCATTTGTCAGTGTAGCCGTGTATTACAGTAGAAGTTCAGCAGAACACCAGATGTACAATTGGAGAGGTGGGGTGAGAGGGAATGGCGCTGAACTAGAATGATCAAAACTTTTTCCATAACCCCCCCCCTCCCAAAAGGAGACCAAATGGGAGCCAGCTTGTCAATCCCACTCTTTAGACACCACTTGGCTAGTTTGAGGGTTGAAAGTGCCCCAACAGCAGGCTATTTTTGGGCAGGAACGCACAGGAACGTAGTTCCGGCTGGCTCCCAAGTTGGCCACGCCCAGCAGGAACTCATTAGCATAATAGACCACACCCAACAGCAGGAACACATTAGGATTGGCTGCATTAGGGGTGTGTGGCCTAACATGCAAAGGAGTTCCTGATACAAAAAAAGGCCCTGGGTTTTGACAACAAACAAGGTAAACAGAATAAGAAGCAAAAGGTGGGTGTGGCTGGATGACCACACTTCTGGCAACATGGGGGTGCGGCCCAATGTGCTAATGAGCTGTGCTGTCATGGGTGTGGCTTAATATGCTAATGAGTTCCTGCTGTTTGGTGTGGCCTATTATGCTAATGAGCTCCTGCTGGGCTTTTTCTACAAAAAGAGCCCTGCGCCAACAGGAAAGACTTCCCTGTGTGTGTCTTCATATTCATTACTGAGCTGTGAAGAGTCTGAGCCGGTCTAACATCCTTCCTGCTAACAATGGATAAACCCCCCCCCCCCAGTGCTTTATGGGGACTTAGGACTTTTATCCACGACATATGCTAATCTTCTGCCCCCCCAGCATTTCCCCTCTGCTCCAATCAAGCTGATTACAGTATGCATTGTACCCTTGCATCTTTTGCAAGCATCCTTCACAACAACCCTCCCCTCCTTCTGACCAGGACAAAAGGACTCAGATCCCCATTTCTACTCATGTCTGATGAAGAGAGCTTAGACTCTAAAAAGCTTGTGCCCTGAAATTCCTGTTGGTCTCCAGGGTGCTTTGTTGTTGTTGTTGTTCAGTCGCACAGTCGAGTCCGACTCTTCGCAACCCCATGGACCAGATCCCGCCAGGCCTTCCTGTCTTCCGCCGTCCTCTGAAGTTGGCTCAACTTCATGTTCTTTGCATCTATGACACTGTCTCACCATCTCATCCTTTGCCGTCCCCATCTTCTTTGACCTTCAATCTTTCCCAGCATCAGGGTCTTCTTCTCCAGTGAGTGCTCCCTTCTCATTGGGTGGCCAAAGTCTTTGAGCTTCAGTTTCAGTATCTGGCCTTCCAGGGGTGCTACTGCTCTCGAATCTAACTATCCTTCCTGCTGCCGATGTGACACTGAGGCCATAACAGGAATAAACAGCTTTAAAAGGGGATTAGATAAGTTTCATGGAGGATAAGTCTATCAGTGGCTACTAGCCATGGGGACTGAGGGGAACCTCCACATTCAGAGGCACTAAGCCCCTGAATCCCAGAGCCAGGAGGCAACATAAAGGGAAGGCTTCAGCCTCTGTGCCCTGTTGTTGGCCCTCCAGGGGAACTGGCTGGCCCCTGTGTGAGACAGGAGGCTGGACTAGAGGGACCACTGGTCTGGTCCAGCAGGGCTCTTCTGATGTTCTTACAAAGGCCTCGGCCTGTCTGCCCTGTTGTTGGCCCTCCAGGGGAACTGGCTGGCCCCTGTGTGAGACAGGAGGCTGGACTAGAGGGACCACTGGTCTGGTCCAGCAGGGCTCTTCTGATGTTCTTACAAAGGCCTCGGCCTGTCTGCCCTGTTGTTGGCCCTCCAGGGGAACTGGCTGGCCCCTGTGTGAGACAGGAGGCTGGACTAGATGGTCCACTGGTCTGATCCAGCAGGGCTCTTCTTATGCTCTCATGATTTCACAGCACCGGCAGGGCTACCCATGTAGTTTCATACATAACGATCCTCATCCAGAGCACAGTCAGGTGGCAGTTTTTTTTCAGCAGCCTCCACGCAGAGCGGTGGGGCTCACTCCACAGCTCATGGAGAGCCATGTTTGCAATTCCCATCAGCCAGAAGAGTCACATCTGCTTCCATCTCTGGCCTGAGTTCCTGCACCTCAAGGGGGCTCTCATGTTGCCCGCCCCTCTGGTGGGGGCTGTTTCAGAGTGGGCAACACCTGCCAGGCAAGGGCCTTGCCCCTGTTCCTGGAACATCGGGATCCGTGCTCAGAAGAGCCACAGGCGGCATGTCAGTGGCTCCTCACTGAGTGGCTATCACAGGCATAGGGGGTAATATCTGAACTGGCCCTTAGGAGTTGCTGTGCATTTAGTTATATTTATTAGGTAAATCCTGTACTTTGTTCCTTATTAGGAGCTCAGGGGAACTTACACAATCACACCCAACATTAAAACAATAAAATACTGTAAATTTTAAAAAGCAGTATGGTAACATGAGACATCATAAAAAGTCCAGTAGTCTACCAATACTATCTGTTGTAGAACAAAGTTTGAGTCCAGTGGCACCTTTAAGGCCAACAAAGTTTTATTCTGGGTATAAGCGTTTGTGTGCAAGCACACTTCTTCAGATACATAGAAACAGAAGGCACCAAGCATTATATATAGGTAGCGGTAGAAAAGAGCAAGAGTCCAGTAGCACCTTAAAAAAAGGTGAAGGTTCCCTTGCTCGAAAGCCAGTCGAGTCCGACTCTAGGGTTGCGGTGCTCATCTCCGTTTCCAAGCCAAAGAGCCAGCGCTGTCCGAAGACGTTTCCGCAGTCATGTGGCCAGCATGACTAAACACCAAGGCGCACGGAACGCTGTTACCTTCCCACCGAAATGACTAACAAAATATGTGGCAGGGGATGAGCTTTCGTGAGTCACTGCTCACTTCTTCAGGGTATGAACGATCATACCCTACCACAAATTTTCTGAAGTCTTTAAGGTGCTACTAAACCAGGGGTGGCCAAACTGCAGCTCGGAAGCCACACGTGGCTCTTTCACACAGTCTAATGTAATATTAATAAAAAGCAAATTTGCCTATTTTTCAGTTAAAACATGTGTGTAATATTTGTTCATGTCTTGTAGCTCTCAAGCATCTGATGTTCATTCTGTGTGGCTGTTATGTTAAGCAAGTTTGGCTATCTTATGCTTGACCTTATGGATGTTCCAGCTGCAGTCTTCTCGGCTGGGAAAGTTAACGGCTTTTGCTTTGCTTGCTAGCTTTTGCCCGCCCACGTGCGAGATGTAACCATTGGCTTATGCTTACGGGGGGTGGGGGTGGATTTCACTATAAGTCAGAGGCTCTGACACAGACAGTCATTTCTGACACAAGCTGTACACGTGTTCTTTAGTACTGGAACTACTAATAAACAGTAGAGACCCCCCCCCTGTCCCCCAGTCCAAAACAGTCCAGTGGCACCTTTAAGACCAAGTTTTATTCAGGTACAAGCTCTCCCTCCTCTGTGAGGACAGATCTGCATGTCCCCCCCCCCAATAGCTAGCAATCCAAAACAGTCCAGTGGAGCCTGAGCGGTGGATGTTTCCTTCTGACACACTTCCGGTGATGTCAGGGGGTGTGGCATATGCAAATAAGTTATGCTAATGAGTAATGCTAATGAGCTCCTGAACCTCTTTTTCTATGAAACGACCCCTGCTTGCAAGAAGGTATGAATTGTGCTATTTGGAAGAAGTAGGGCAACAATATTAGATAGGAGTGGCAGATCTCAGTCCATAAAATCCAGGTTGTAGGCTTATGCCGCTTCAATTTGCCTTGGGGCCATGTGAGGAAGAAAGAGAGGATATTTAACCCTTCAGCCTCCATTTGGTTTTTCTATTTGAAATCTAGCTCCCTGCCTTGTCACTAGCGTTCTAAAGGAGAAGGCCGATGCCCTTTAAAAGCACTCCGTTTCCCCTTTAAAGTGATGATAACAAAGCAAGGGAGCGTAGTTTCAAATAGTGAAACTAAAGGGAGGTTGAAGACGACATACCCTGTGTTCCTCAGGCAAATTATAATGGCACTTACAGATGGAATGGTTCATTTCCTGTGTTTGAGCCCGTAGCACAGCCTTATAGTAGTGCTTTCTAGCAAAGGCAGAAAGGTAAAATGCAAACGACAACAATTTTGGGGTACATTGTGTTTGCCCTTTTGAGATGTTCATGTAGTTCTTCAATATACCACTGGGAGGAGCTGGCTCCCCAGTCTGAGATGCAGCGCTGCACTTCGGAGGAAACGGTGTCTGGATAAGAATTGCATTTAACAGGATTGTGCTGCAGTGTTATATATGAGGCAAGCAAGGAATTGCATGTAGATAAATAGGTACCGCTTCGGCGGGAAGGTAATAGCGTTCCATACGCCTTGGCGTCTAGTTATGCCGGTCACATGACCACGGAAACATCTCCGGACAGCGCCGGCTCTTCGGCTTGGAAATGGAGATGAGCACCACATCCCTAGAGTTGGATTTGACTGGCTTTCGAGCAAGGGAAACCTTTACTTTTACCCTAGAACAGTACAGGTCTCTGTACAAAGTGTTCTATAGTTCTAATCAGGGGTCATTTTGTAGAAAAAAAGGTGCAGGAGCTCATTCGCATAACTTATTTGCATATGCCACACCCCCTGACATCACCGAAAGTGTGTCAGAAGACAACACCGACCGCTCAGGCTCCACTGGACTCTTTTGGATTGCTAGCTATTGGGGTGGGGGGGAACGTGCAGATCTGTCCTTGCAGAGGAGGGAGAGCTTGTACCTGAATAAAACTTGGTCTTAAAGGGGCCACTGGACTATTTTGGATGGGGGGGGAGCTCTGCAACGTCCCTGGCTGCTTCTTGCTCTGACTGAGGGCTGCTGGGAGCAGGGGGTGGGGCTTGTTGCATGTGCCCACCCCCTGGGCTCTTTACTGCCGGAGCTCCGCTCCTGTGCGCTCCCGCAGGAAATGACCACTGGTTCTAATCCAGAATCACAAGAAAAATGCTGGTGGTTGTGGTCTGTTCCTTTGGTGGTGGAGGTGGGAGGGGTGTTAAAACATCAATCTGTGACCCTTGTGGGTAAAGTTAAGTGTGGAAGCAAAGACTGGCGGGAGGGGAGGGGCAGGATTTGGAGCTGGGCTTGTGAGATCAGCCTGTGATTAATGTTCAGTTGCTGCTTTTGCAACCCTCTCTGTATCTAAGCAATTATGTGGAGGGGCTGTGTGCCTCGGTGGCGGAGCATCTGCTTAGCACGTAGAAGGTCCCAGGTCCAATCTCTGGCGCCTCCAGCTTAAAGGATCAGGTTGTAGACTTCCTCCTCAGACCCCACAGAGCTGCCGCTCTGAACGGGCAACACGGACCTTGGTGGACTAAAAGTCTGTTTCTGGTTACTGGGGTGTGTGTGTGGGGAGGTATTTGTGAATTTCCTGCACTGTGCAGGGGGTTGGACTAGATGACCCTGGCGGTCCCTTCCAACTCTATATGATTCTATAATCCACTCAGGCGCGGCCAGCCTGGGGCTCTGGTGAAGCCAGCAGGCTGGCAGGGTATGCTTTTGGGGCGGGGTGGTGGTGGTGGAGAGGCTGGCAGTCTGGCGGGGACTGCTTTCGGGGTGGGGAGGGGGCTTTGGAGAGCACTCAGGCTGGCCACAAGGGCGCCAGGCCCTCTGTCAGGCAGAAACGCCTGAGAATCCCCCCCCCCATTTGGTGTAGTGGTTAAGTGCGTGGGAGAACTGGGGTTTGATTCCCCCACTCCTCCACTTGCACCTGCTGGATGACCTTGGGCAAGCCATAGTTCTGGCAGAGCTGTTCTTGAAAAAGAGCAGTTTCTGTCAGAGCTCTCTCAGCCCCACCTACCTCACAGGGTGTCTGTTGTGGGGAGGGGAAGGGAAAGGAGATTGTAAGCTGCTCTGAGACTCCTTTGGGTAGTGAAGGGCGGGGTATAAATCCAGTCTCCTCTTCTTCTTCCTTCACCTTGCTTGGAGGTGAAGGGAAGGAAGAGGGGGAAAGGAATGGATCTCAGGTGCTTCTGCCTGTCAGAGGGGCTGGTGCACACTTCCGGTGATGTCAGGGGGGGTCAGTGTTCCCTCTAAGCTGAGTTAGTGTGAGCTAGCTCACAGTTTTTTAGCCCCCAGCTCACACATTTTTGTCTTAGCTCAGGAAGGATGGGGCTCCAGAGCAAACTAATCTATGCAGCGGCCCAATCGCTCGCTCACGACTTTAATGCCAGTCGCTCACAAAGTAGAATCTTTGCTCACAAGATTCCATAGCTTAGAGGGAGCATTGCAGGGGGTGTGGCATATGTAAAAAAGTGATGCTAATGAGCTCCTGCACCTCTTTTCCTAGGAAATGACCCCTGAGAAGGGATATGGTGTCATAGAAGTCTTGGGGTCAGTGTGATGATTAACCAAGCTTTTGGAGATGGGTGTGATGATGAGCTCGTGGTTTGCGGATTGCCCCACAGGCGGTTAACATTCAAGGGCAGTCTCTTCCTTGTCAGTCATGAGGACGCTATGTCATCTTGGCTGGCTTCAAGGCTCATGAGCCTGCCGGTCAAGAGTTCAGTGCATGATCAAGGCCATGTCAGGTCGCCCTGTCATAGGTCTGGAATGTGGAGGGGTGCCCTCCCGTTTTCTGTCTCAGCTCTCCCTGGCTCACCAACTGTTGCTATCTTAGGCTTGACCTTGTAGATGCTACAGCCGCAGCTTTTCTCGGCTGGGAAAGTTAACGGCTTTTTCTTTGCCCGCTTGCTTTGCCCGCACGTGTGTGTGAGATGTAACCATTGGCTTATGTTTACCGTGGAGATGTTTGATTCTAGTATAAGTCAGAGGCCCTTGTATAGGCGTCCATTCCTGACACAAGCTGTATATGTGTGTCTAGTACTGGATTTACCAATAAACAGCTTCTTATGAAGCCCTTTGTTGTGTAACCTGACTAAGGACCCTGACAGGCCGCTCCCCTCAAGGACGCTTCAGGAGAGAGGGGCTGTGGTTCAGTGGGAAAGTATCTGCTTGGCATGTTGAAGGTCCCAGGTTCAATCCCGGGTATCTCCAGTTAAGGTTCAGGTAGTAGTTGGTGGGAAAGACCACAGCCCGACACCTTGGAGAACTGCCGTAGGCAATATTGACCTTGATGGACCCAATAGTCTGATTCAGTATAAAGCAGCTTCGTGGGAAGCTGTGACTTTGTTTTGGTGTCCATACCCTTCGGGAAGAGGCCGACCTGACACCCCCGAATGCGGAATTCCTCATGGGAATACAGATCGTGATGGCGGACTGCTTGAGCCCCAGGAATCTGAGCACATCCGTGTGGAAGTTGTGTTCTCTTTAAGCACCTTCGGGCCTAGTTAAGCACTTGAGAGCCAGTTTGGTGTAGTGGTTAAGTGCGCAGACTGTAATCTGGGAGAACCGGGTTTGATTCCCCATTCCTCTTCATGCAGCTGCCGGTTGACCTTGGGCAAGACATAGTTCTGACCTGGCTGGATGACCTTGGACAAGCCGTAGTTCTGATAAGAGCTGTTCTCTCAAGGACAGTTTCTGTCAGAGCTCTCTCAGCCCCACCAACCTCACAGGGTGTCTGTTGTGGGGAGGGGAAAGGAAAGGAGTTTGTAAGTCGCTCTGAGACTCTGAGTGAAGGGCGAAGTATAAATCCAATCTCCTTCTTCTCCTCCTCCTAGTTAAAGATCTCTGGTTTCGCTGTTAAAACATTACCCTGTGTTATAAAGCAGATGATGCACTGACCATGGAATGGCCCCAAAGGCTGCTCTTTCTGATTTATCGAACGTCTGTTCTGTTGCGATGGGGGGAGGAATTCGTTTATTTCTGCTGCATTACTAATCGCCAAGATAGGTGGGAGGTGAAACTCTTTGATGAGACTTGCAATAAAAAAGACTTGGTTGTACTCAGGTGGTTGTGGTGCTGTTATTGGTACAAGGCTTTATTGTCTGACTGAGTGATTGTGGGTAAAAGATTGGTCATTCAGCTAAACACAATGATAATAATAGTCTCTTAGGTCACGGTGTGCCCTTTTTTAGATGTACAGATTTTTCCCCCCTCATAACATTTCCTCCTTGGACATGTAACTGGCATGCATTGTAGAACTCTCAAATACTGTACTGTAAAAAAAAGAAGTACAGCACCTCTTATGGGTGCAAGACGGGAAACTGCTCCACTTGGAAGGGGTTCAGTCCCCAGCATCTCCGGTTAAAGGATTAAGTAGCAGCAATAGGAAAGACCACTACCTGAGACACCAGGGTTCTGTTGTCAGTCAGAATAGACTGTCATGAGCTTGATAGACCAATAGTCTGATTTGACACATGGCACCTTAATATGGTCATCATTAACTTCCTATCTAGAAAAACAGTTTGAGGGCTTGGGTTCAGAACATAAGGAGAGCCTTCCTGGATCAGAGCAGTGGTCCATCTAGTCCAGCATCCTCGCACAGTAGCCAACCAGTACCTACGGAGGGCCAACAACAGGGCAGAGAGGCCGAGGCCTTCCTAAGGACATCAGAAGAGCCCTGCTGGGTCAGACCAGTGGTCCATCTAGTCCAGCATCCTCGCACAGTAGCCAACCAACCAGTTCCTCTGGAGGGCCAACAACAGGGCATAGAGGCCGAGGCCTTCCTAAGAACATCAGAAGAGCCCTGCTGGATCAGACCAATGAGGGTCCATCTAGTCCAGCCTCCTGTCTCACACAGTAGCCAACCAGTTCCTCTGAAGGGCCAACAACAGGGCAGAGAAGCCAAGGCCTTCATAAGAATATCAGAAGAATCCTGCAGGATCAGACCAGTGGTCCATTGTGATGGACTCCGGGCTTGGGATCAGCCTGCAAGAAAAGGCACCTGCAGTCACGTGACTAGCAGTGGTGATATAATTCTGATGCAGAACTCGGGGGGAGGGGGTCTAATGGGGGGAAAAAACCCTCTTGACAGTTGGAGCTTGGCCATTGAGACTGTCAGTTTTTGGTCGGTGGGTACTGTGCCAGGGGACCTCACTGAGTCCGAGGAGTCAATGAGACTTCTCTACAGATTCCAATATTAAGGGAATCTGAAAAAAGCCAAACATAGTTCTATACCGTAGAGAAATCTAAGGAGTTTTAAAAAGGAAAATAAGCTCCTGACGGTTGAACAAGAGATTGACGTTCCTCTCACATAGAATCTATACCCTGCTGGAGAGAGAGTCAGGTTTAGTGGATTTAGTGTGTGTTAGGAGGGTTTATTGGACTACTGAGTGTCCAAAAAGAAAAAGAAAAAAACCACCAAGGCACAGCGGAGGTATTTCTCTGTGGAGGTGGAGAGTACCGGAGAAATCCAAACGTAAACCGGCAGTCTAAACAGAAACCAGCAGTCTAGAACACCATGGGTTGAGATTAGAGAGGGTGCGTGTTTTGTACGGTGATATCTGAAGTGAATGATCATAAATGAACTGACCTAAAGCTAAACTGTACCATTTGAAACAACATAAACACAAGCATCAGGTTTTCCCTTGTATATATATTCCCTGCCTGCCCGCCCTTGTAAATAAAAGCATCAGTTGGTTTTATTGTTCCATGTCGTAGGTGCCTCAGTGTCTGAC
>NW_015167609.1:0-21350 GCF_001447785.1 Gekko japonicus
AGGCTTTCCATATATAGGAGGTGGTGCCTCAGTACCCCATAGCAGCTATTCTCTGGTTGGCCCTGACCCTCCATGGTATGCATTTTGTGATGGCACCTATTCTCTGTGCTCAAATTTCTAAAAGTGCTAGTAGGCTCAACAAGGTTTTTCTTCCCAATTCTAGGTTCCGCATTTCTGGCCAATACACCCAAGCACATGCACCAGAATTGTCTACAGTGTGCAAAGATCTTAATGCAGGCAAATCTGCTAAAATCACTCAGCAGAAAAATCAATGTAGGGGAATTGTAGGGTGTTACTGAGTCTTCACACCTCCTTTGTAATGTGCAGTGTGGTGTTGTTATCAAAACCCTAACTGCTACTAGCTTACATAAACTTTTTTCTCTCTTACAGATCTATTATGTATTCATATTATTCATGCTATCAGTGCTCAGAATAGGATTTTTTCAAGTGCTTTATGTGTCTTCATATAACACAGTAACTTAATTTTTATTTCAAAATGAAAAGTAATTATTTTTTAAACCAATTTGCAAAGGATTAGAATTCCATAAAAGCCATTAGGCTGATTATAGTTGTGTAGCATGGTCAAGAATAGTTTTAATTGGTAAGCATAAGCAAGGCTGCACTAACAGCTTTTTTCTCTCTTTAATTGCACTTTCTTCAAATCAGTGTCTGGCTGAATGACTAATACTTATTTCTAGGTTTATAATGTGACACCACCACCACCACCCCGGCTTTATCCAAGCTCTGTGCTGATGTAGTAATTGTTTGTTTGTGTTGTTATAAGAGGAAAGCAAATTTTCACATTGATTAACATGGCACTTTTATCAATGGGAAGACTGATTCTTCACTGAGCTCTGCAAATGTCTCTTTTGGTAAGATTTCTTTAGCACTGTGGTCTCTTCCATTTTTCCTTCTCTGTGTTGTGTGTGCATGTGTGTAAACACTCATTAGCTTTTATGTCAAGTTTCCAAGCATTCTTCAAGCAAGCAGAGCACCAGAAAACTGAGTGCAGCAACATGAATTTCAGTTTGCTTCAATTCCTAATTCCAGTTGTTGACCAGGTATTTATAGAGACTCTGAAATATTGTGGTCCTTCCTGAAGGCTCCTTGGTATAGAAAGTCAGGTCAGTTTCAAACAGGAACAATACAGAGTAGATAGTAATTCTGCAGGAAACTGTCCTTGCTCCATATGATTGTTACAGTAATAATTCATTTGAAATTATATTGTGCAGGTTACAATTGACCTATTTAGACTTATTTGTTCAAATTTCAGATTTTTTTGTTTTCAGGGAAATAGGAAAACAAGTGGATCTCTACTTACTAGCATCAGTTTAATGTCTTTTGTAAAGATGGTGATCTAGTAACATATTGATCTCTGTGTTATAATATGAATATTTCAAATATGGTAATATGTTGAAAAAGAAATAGAAACTTACAACGTTCCTATTTCTAGTTTGTAATAAATCTTTCTAAACAGTGGGCTCAAACAAGATGGGGGAGAGGGAAGAAAATAACAATTCCACTGTCATAATTAAACTTGCAAAGCTTTCTTCCTATACCTAGAGGTCAAGTCAACTAGTCTCAGTATCTCTTAGTAACTTGTTGATGATATTCTGGATACCAGGTGCTGCCATGTTTGCTAAATGTCAATGGATGATTAGAATCAAATACAATTCAATGTCTCTGTATGAATAACTATTTTTACATTAGAAAATCATACCCTCACTTTCACTGTGGCTATGCTATATTTAGCAAGTAAGTTATATTAGCATGACTCATTAATTTTCCTTTAATAGGATGCACTACTGAAAGTAGACAGGCTCTCTTAAAATTCTTCAGGAACTATTCTTCCATTTTAAGAAACCAGTGAGCAAATTTTGTCCCACAGACACAAAACAGCAAAACTAGATGAACTATGGATCACAGCTTCATTAATTACAACTCTAGCCTGAGTCAATGTGGTATTATGCTTAGTGTGTCATATGATTTGGGAGACCCAGGTTCTAATCCCTTCTCTGCCATGGATGCTTGATGACCTTGTGCTAGTCACATGCTTTCAGCCTAATTTACCTCTCAGTCTTCTTGTGAGAATAAAATGGAGGAGATGAGAGCAAAGTAAGCCGCTTTGGGGTCCCCCTTGGGGAGAAAGATGGAATGTCAATAATGTAAGTAAATAAATAAAACACATTAATAATTTCCCAACATTGCTTGTATATTTTTGGTTAAGGTTGCTATTCATAATTAGAGCTCCTTATTTTACCTGGAGAGAGAGAGAGGATCAAGAGGAAGCTGAAGTTTACTTCATGATTTTATGAAGCTGGTGCAGCTTTGTGATAAGCAGCATACATCAGAGAGAGATGATCTAGTTTCTGTATATGGAAACCACTCTATGTTGCCACCTTGATTTCTCCCTCCTTATTATCCACTCTGTTTGGCATCCAAACTATAGTTGTAAATTGCTGCTGTGCTGTTAAACTCAAAAAGAGGATGCAGTTACACAACTTCCCATTTCTCACAACAGCAGCCTATGCAACAGGTCTGATATTCACTTGGTTCCTTTGCCAGTACGGATGGGCACGAACAGCATTTTTGCAGTTCAGTTCATGGTTTATGGCTGAGCCATACTATAAACCAATACACCAGGTTGCAAACCAGTTTGTATTGCTTCATGAGCAATTTGAAGTTTAAACCCCTGCTTTCTGCTCCCTGCTGCTTTTTGCAGGGAGCAGAAAGCAGGGGTTGACAAATAGCTGAGTGACGGGGACTGCCACTCAGACATTTGGTTTAAATGGCTCTGAGCCATTTAAACCCTGCCTTCTGCTCCATGTGAAAAGCCATGGAAAGCAGGTGATTCCAAAGAGATGAGCAGTGAGGACCACTGCTTAGCTATTTGGTCTAAATGTTTAAATGTTAAACAGCTGTTTTTCATGAAGAGCTTCACAAACTGCCATGAACTGCATCAAAAACTTTCTTCAAATACATTAGAAGCAGTAAAACAGTCAGGGAGGCAGTGGGGCCCTTAAATGACCGAGGGGTAAACATCCTCTTGTGGATCAAAAACTGGCTAATTAATAGGAAATAGAGAGTGAGTATAAATGGGTAATTTTCACAGTGGAAAGTGGTAAGCAGTGGGGTACTGCAGGGATCAGTACTTGGTCTGATGCTTTTTAACTTGTTCATTAATGATTTGGAGTTTGGAGTAAGCAGTGAAGTGGCTAAATTCGTGGATGACACAAAATTGTTCAGGGTGGTGAAAACCAGGGAGAATTGTGAGGCACTCCAAAGGGGTCTGTCTAGAATGGGAGAGTGGGTGTCAACATGACAAATGGGGTTCAATGTGGCCAAGTGCAAAGTGATGCACATTGAGGCCAAAAATCTGAACTATAAATACATGTTGATGGGATCCAAACTGGCAGAGACTGACCAAGAGAGAGATCTTTGAGTCATAGTAGATAACTCACTGAAAACGTCGAGACAGTGTGTGACTGCAATAAGAAAAAAGGCCAATGCTATGCTGGGGATTATTAGGAAGGGTATTGAAAACAGATCAGCCAATATCATAATGCCCCTATATAAATCAAGGGTGCGACCTCATTTGGAATACTGTGTGCAGTTCTGGTCACCACACCTTAAAAAGGAAATTATTAGAACTAGCACAAAGAAACACAACAGTATTGGCAAGGATTTTCTGTCAGTTTGGCAGACATCTGACCCTGTGCATCACAATCAAAGCAGAATAACAAACAACAAAGAAACATACACTCCCCTTTTTAATCACAAAAGGTTATTCTGGAAGCCATGAATTTTACACTAATCTCAGTTCAGTGAGAGATAATTCAGGCATTCACTCAAGGACAAACACATGAACCATACATTTCTGCTGGGAAGGAAGGAAGGAAGGAAGGAAGGAAGGAAGGAAGGAAGGAAGGAAGGACACTTAGCTGTGAAGCTCCAAGGTACTTCTGGTACATTTTTCTAGACAAAGTTGACTGGTACAAGTGATAAGCATCACATAATGAAATATGCCAATTTGCAAGGGTATGAGGAAATGCTGCTCTATTGGGTAGCTTAAATGGTTAGCCATGCCCATAAGGATCTGAAATCTCTCAGATATCAGTTTCCCCCTTGAAAACTAGTGTTGTAAAAACATTTATTCATAGGTTCAAACAGAACTTTGGTGGTTTGAGTGGGTTTGTTTCATTTATAGGATGAAACCAGCTACCAAACATGTTCAACCAGGAGATGAACTTCAACAGAAAGATGAGACATCAGTATTAATGCCTGATGATCTCAGGGTTAGATTCCATAGCCGTTTTTCCTGACACAAACTTCTGCAATTCTTGTTGTTGTTGTTGCTTAAATAGATGCTTGACCATGTTTAATGAGTGGCTTTTAATATGGAATTAAGATCTCCTGGGTACAGGGATTTCTACAGTCCGAGAATGTTTGATTTGCAGGAAAGCACTTTGCAATTAATATAATATTCTCTGTTGCAATCAGTTGGGGGGGGGAAGCATGATTATAATGGCAGGCATGAAATGGGGATATTTCAATTGACTAAAATTTTGCAAAATAGCTGAACATTTTTTAAAAAGAACTTCAGTCATAAGGATGTGAACTTCTATTACATCAAAAACATTAGTTTAAAGGTTTGTATATCCATATTTAACAGTGGGGAGTGATATGGGTTTAATTCATCCCCTTCCCCATGCTGTTTCCTCAGTCCCATTAGCCTGATGGGGAAGGAGTACAACAACCTTTTTTAGTTAGTAGAATTAAGGACCAAATACATATTTAAATAAGTGCCCCCGATTATATTAAAAAAAAAACCTGGGGGCAAGGGGAAGGTTAATTTTTGTAAAGACTAACAGGACGCACAGGTGTGGGAACTAAAGTGCCCACTCATTTCCTGTAATGAAGATGCCGATCATACCACACACCCCAAGTTGAATTAAACTTAATTTATTAACTAACAGCTGAACTCTGCACTCATTAAACCACCCTCATTAGCATAGGTTACCCTTTCTACTGCTTGAAGTAGAAAGCAATCTATAATGGCTCCAAGATCAGAGTGGCATTGATGACACACCCATTCCACTGTTAGAGAATGAACTTTATATTTTGCTTTATGGACTTATATTTATTGCTACACACAATGGACTGTGCACACACACACATAGGCTCAGAGAACTGTACACTTTAAGTCACCTGTTGTGATGTAACACATAGAAGGTGCCTGCACAAGCCTTACAGGTAAATGAGGTTTTAGTTACAGAGTTACCAGCCTGATGAAGAAGCACACACCTCCATTATTGTGAGCAGTAAGAAACAACAACTTGAGCAGAGACAGCCCCCATTGCAGAATCATTTGTGGTCACGTATGACACATCACTGCTTTGTTCCTGCATTGGTATTTCCTGCCAAATGGACATTTGGTTCACAAAGAGAATGGCCAGCTTCATCTACACTACAATGAAGCATCCTGACACCAAGGTTTTCACAACTGCCCAGATGCCCTGCTTTGAGTAAGGTATTAGATTTCAATATTGGCCACTCCTGTTAGGTAACCACCCCTCCCTACATGCAACCAATAGGATTGTTTTTGGGACGGACTAACAGGGAGGTGGGCCAGGAGGTTGGCACAGCCACCACCCACCTCTTGGATCCCCTGATAAAAGAAGAGAACCAGTCACATGGTCTCTCTCTCTCCTGCTTGATCAACTAGCTAGCAACCCCCACTACAACCCCTGTCTGCTGTTACCCCTCTTAAGTTCCACTTGCTATCCCCAACCCTTGCCTCCACTGCCCACACATTCTGGCTGGTTCTGGTCGTGTGAGAATTCCCTTAGTTTTTCCTTTCTTCCTCTCTATTCTTCATTGGAACAACCAAAGCTGCGAAGACAGATAAGTATTGCCCATCATCACCCCCACCTGCTAATGCAACAGTGCTTATTTTAATACTGTATTTCTAAGGAACTTGATTGAATGTGTGAGTGCATCAGTATTGTTTGTATGAGATTTATTTTCTTAAGTAAAAGACATCTATTTTAACCACAACAGCCTCAAAATCTTTTACTGGTAACCCTTGGTTGCTATAGTTGGCAAGGACCCATTTATAAATTGCCAATTGCTGTAAATAAAGCAATTCGGCTAACACCACACCTATCTTTTCCCTGCCTACATTCACAAATAGTATGCTGAAAGGAGCTAAGGCTTCATCAGCACCCCACCGTGCTGGATAACACTAAGTTTCCACCAACCCCCTACTGGTCATCTATGAGAGGCTGGTTTAGAAGCCTCTCCTCATCAACAGATATGTCTCCCAAATATCTTTAATGTAAGCAAGTCCCATGCTATTCCTCCATATCCAATGCAACACTCCTAAAACCAGAGTCTATAGTAAATACCCCAGTAAAAGCAAAGTGAAGCAGCATAAAAAGACCCTTTCAGTGGTTCATCAGAAAGACTGGGATTACCCTAGAAGCAGTCACCTAACTGTACACTGTTTAAAGAAAAGTGTTGGGTGTGTAGGGCAGGTATGACTGGCAAGTGCTGAACAGTAGGTGGACTCATTTATAAATTTGATCCCATGCAGCTTCCTGATTGGCCAGGCAATCAATCTCTTGATGTTGCCCTGCCTAAACCTTAGCATCAGCCTTTTATAGAAAGGAAGGTTGGGCTAACATGGTGTCCACACCACAAGATGGAAGGAACTGACCACTCACCCTTAACTGTACTCCAATGTGTGAAGTTTTGTTTTGTTTTTTCAATACCAGCCAAGCTCATTTCTGGGGATGGAATGTGGAGAGGGGATTGGTGCACCTATCTCTGTTCTTCCAGTTCATCCCACCTGATTTCTGAAGATCTTCATTCTTGTCTGTGAGTTGAAACTTCAGAGACCAAAATAGTTCATTTGAACACAGAACTTGCAATTTGTATAAGATCAGAAAATCTTCCTAAAACCAATAAGAGGGTGCAATGATTGATGGAAAATGAAAATATTATGTGTTGATATGTCAATTGGGATAACCCTTTTAGGAAGATGTGTGTTCTAGTTAGACAATGTCTCTGTCAGGCAATGAGATACTGAGGGGGGATGCCCAGGTAAATTAAACTGGACAGCAGAGACCCAGAATAATGGCCAGACCAGAGCACTTCTGACTTTCCTGATGAGGGAAAACACAAGTTCATATGTTCACTCAGCACTGACATGAATAGTTTTGGGAAAGTGAATATCAATTTTATTTATTAATTAAACATTTATATCCTACCTTTCCTCATGGTTTCAGGCAATTTACAATAATAAACACATTTTCAGTTAATACCAAAAATAAAATAGCAAACCTCCAATTCTCTCCACCATCCCCCTCTGAAAAGATGCCTGCCATTTAAACCCCCTCAAAAGACCTCAGTGTTTCAGCATCACCAGGAAAGTAGCCTTGTTCTGAATTAAAAGTGAATGTTAATTTTATTTGAATTAGATGGGATTATTCCAGCCAAGTTTTTTATCAGTTCACATAAACACACATGAAGCTGCCTTATACAGAGTTAGACCTTTGGTCGATCTAGGTCAACTCTGACAGGCAGCAGGCTCAGGTAGTGGTCTTTCACATTGCCTACTATAGATCATTTTAACTGGAGATATATGGGATTGAACCTGGGACCTTGTGAGAAGAAAGCAGTTGCTCTGCCACTGAGCCACAGTGTCTCCTTTGTTAAGATCATAATCATGAACCAGGAAAATGCAGTTCATGTCAGTTTGTTCACAAACTGAACCAGTTTGTGGTCCATGGCCCCTCAAACCCAGTTGAAAAGGACTGGAGTCTCTTTAAATGGAGTTTGCACAAAGGCCAAAAAGCAACTGAGCAAAAGGGAACAGCTTGGTCCCTGCCACTCAGCTGTTTGGGGCTGTCTTGTGCAGTCCTACCTCTCAGCTGTTTTTTGGACTATCTTTTGGATCCCTTTAAACTTTAAAGGAATTGCACAAGACAGCCCCAAATAACTGAGTGGTGGGGAGTACTTTCCTGCCGCTCAGCTGTTTTTGTGGCTTTTGCAGGGAACAGAAAGCAAGCATTTAAAGAGACTCAGAGTCCATTTAACCCCCTGCTTTCTGCTGTATCCACAAACTGCCATAAAGAGCTACAAACTGCTTTAAAAGTTCATGGAAGTTTGTGACAGTGGACCCATTGTGAGCTTCTGTTTGTGAACCCTGGACAGGAAAAATTCATAACGAATTTCACCTTGTGGCTCAGTTTGTGCCCATCTCTCATCATAATGCACATCTTTAATTTAATGTGTGTGAATTGCTCTGAACATATGGGAAAATATTTAGTATCACAGACAGAAAGATTGCACTTTGGGTGTATTGTTATGGATGTGGTTACAGTACACATGTATACTCAGCAAAATGAAACTATTCACTACAAAATTTAAAGAATCCCACCACTAAAAATTTCTGATGAGGGGACACAGTGATGGCAAAGACAAGTTCTACCATTTCAGTTCTTGGTATTGCTTCCTAGGGACCGCATTCAGCTGCTGGGCAGCTTTGGAACAAGAAAAAATGTTGAAGAAGTTGCAGAAACATGTTGAAGCTCATTGGGTTCTTACATATGAAGAATTTAATTGATATCTTAATATGTTAAGGTAAGTAAATGAGATATTTTTTCAGACAGATCCAGGTGGGCAGCCGTGTTGGTCTAAAGCTGTAGAACAAAGATTGAGCACAGTGGCACCTTTGTTGGTCTTAAAGGTGCCACTGGACTCAAACATTCTAGTTTTACACACAGCATTTAGTGGAAAATACCGTATTTTCTGGCGTATAAGACGACTGGGCGTATAAGCTGACCCCCAACTTTTCCAGTTGTTTTCCAGTTAAAATATAGAGCTGTGCTGATGCTTCTGGCGTATTTACCGGCGTATAAGACGACCCCCCCACTTCTGAGAAGATTTTCCTGGGTTAAAAAGTAGTCTTATACACAGGAAAATACAGTACTTGTGTGGAGTAACTGCAGCCTTCATGAAGTTGCCAAACACATCAATCTTGTGAAGCGTTTCTAAATTAAAAAAAAACACACACACACGGTGCCAATAAGTAATTTCTTCAGCATAAATAAAGTAACGGATAAGTACTTTTAAAATGGCTGTGTCCTCTCCAAAGAAATAGTGAAGTTAATAACCTAGATAATTGGGAATTTCACACTTTATAATTTGTAAAATAGCCAAGGTCCAGTTAAGGCAGAACATGATGGTATAAATCTTTTTCAGTCTTCATGCAGGCATTATAAGTAACCATTAAAGATGGTGCCATTTATGTGCTCAAGGAATGTGTTGAAGAGTGCATGCTACATTAATGTAGGCTTTACATCCGTCTTAATTGCTCTGTCTATTCTTCTTCTTCTCAGTTCTTCAGCAGAATCTGGCTTTGGGTACGTGGCACGCTATGTCAAGTAATAGAAATAAGTCAAATTCAAATCCCATTATTTGTTAAAGCAATAGATGACAATTTAACAAGTAATAGGGGTTGAAATTAGTTTTGTAGGGTAGCCCTGTTGGTTTGCAGTTAGATTCAAGTCCAGTACCACCTTAGAGACCAACAAAGCTTTCAGCATATAAGCTTTTGAGAGTCAAAGTTTGTGTCTGATGAAGGGAGCTTTGACTCTTGAAAGCTTATACCCCAAAATTCTTGTTGGTTTCTAAGGTGCTACTGGACTCAAATCTAGGAGCTGAAATTGGCTTCTACTTAGTGAAGAAACTGTTGTATCTCTTATCCTCCGGTATATATAATTCTATTTTGGTCATGGACTCCCCTGAACATTCCAAAACGGTCCAAAATCAGTTCGCTCTCTCATCTGTCATTCAGAGGGTCTCCCTATCCACTGGCTGCTTTGCCTGTGTTCTGCCTCCAACATTCTAAACAGTTTGCTGTTCCTCTCCCCCCCACAGCCAGTCAGAACACAGAGGTCAATTGCATATGTGGCCTGATTCACCTTTGCCTTGGAACACAGAGGTCATTTGTGTATGCGGCCTCACTGGCCTTTCCCTCTAACATTCTAAACAGTTTGCTGTTGATGTTCTGAGGTAAAATAAATTTCCCCTTAGTGTCTGTTGGGGGAAACCATGGTTGAATTGAATTTTATTGTTACGGCACCTAGCCAGCAATATGGGGAAACCATGGTTGCAAATCTCCAGGTGAGGGCTGAAGATCACTCAGAATTACAACTGCTTTCCAGATGGCAGAGATCAGTTCCTCTGGAGAAAATGGTGGACTCTGTGTCCTTATATCCTGCTGAGATGACCCCTGTATGACAGCCAATGTGACGTAGCAGTCAAGGCTTCAGCTATTAAAACTGATGTCCAGATGACCCAGATCAGTTCTCTTGGAGACAATGGCTGCTTTGAGCAGTAGATTCTATGACATTATACCCTGCTGAGGTCCCTCCCCACCCAAAATCCTGCCCTCCCTAGGCTCTACCCCTCAAATCTACAGGTATTTCCCAACCCAGAGTTGGCAACCATGTAATCGGCTATGGAACCCTTTCCAGACCCTTGGAACCCAGAAAACATGGCACTGGAGGAGGTGCTTTTCTACCTTAGCTGTGACTGCATAGCCCCAAATTAACATAAGCCAACCTTCAGGAGGCACCTGGAAATCTCAAGCTATTAAAACTGATGTCCAGATGACCAAGATCAGTTCCCCTGGAGAAAATGGCTGCTTTGGGCAGTGGACTCTATGGCAGTATACCCTGCTGAGGTCCCTCCCCACCCCAAATCCTGCCCTCCCCAGGCTCTACCCCTCACATCTACAGGTATTTCCCAACCCAAAGTTGGCAACCATGTAATCAGCTATGGAACCACTTTCCAGACCCTTGGAACCCAGAAAACATGTCACAAGAGGAGGTGCTTTTCTACCTTACTGCCACTGCATAACCCCAAATCAACATAAGTCAGGGGTGGAGGGAACCATACCTGTTACCACGAGGCTGTCCTCCCATACTACCCACTTGGGGCAGCAAAATGACTTGAGACAGCCCTGCCTTATAGCTAAGCAGAAGGAAATAAACATGGCTTGCCTCCCTCTATTTCCCGTTTCCTCTGCCACCCCACCAGTCACAGTCGGGACACTCACCTGGAGCTCCCTTCTGGAGCTCATTGTATTTCTTCCCACAACGGGTGCTGTAATGAATATTGCAGTTTGGGGATTTGTTTAAATTTTTAACTGAAATCTCTGTTAATTAGGCTGAAAAACTGTCAGGTCAGCATCCTAACTGAGGCCATTCAGATCCTTCAAAGAAGCTTACCAATAGGTTATTATTATTCTATTAAAATTTCCCCAGTATTTGGTACAAAGAAAGACACTCTCTGTGGAGATTTCTTTTAGTTCATGTCATTTCACTTAGTTATTCTGGCTGATAGTCATTAATAGACCATTTATCCATACATTTTTTCTTTTTAAAAACCATCTGATATATATGCCATAAATGCATACTGTGACAGTGGATTCCATCAGTCACCTCTGCTTAATGTGGGGTAGTACATCCTGTACTTCTTTACCTACTGCTGATCAGGTCATCCCAAGTCTTAAAATTATGAAAGAAGGGGAAAATCTTTTTATGCATTATACCATGCATAATTATATAAACCTCTGTGTTTCCACCTTATAATTGAGTTTTATATCCAGAATATCCAAATAGAAGGAGATGGAAGAACATTGCCAGTTAGAATAAAAATGTTACTGGTGAATAAAAGAAAATGATAAATGATATGGGAATATTAACCCCAAAAGAGGATCCATTTCAAACGTTTATTCCAGTGTATGGACTGTGTGGCAAGCGATGGGATCATAAAAGCCAGTGTGGTAGAGTGGGTAAGTGTAGGACTAGGGTATGGAATCCCCAGGTCTGAATTCCCCACTCTGCTATGGAAGCATATTGGGTGGCCTTGGGCTAGTCCCATACTCTCAACTTAACCGACCTTACAGGTTTGTTCTGCAACCAAAATGGAGGAGAGGAGAATGACATAAGTCACTTCGGGCCCCTGTTGGGGAGAAAGCTTGGGTTTAAATTAAATAAATTAAGTACATGTTGCCTCCTGACTCCAATACAATACAAATGCTATCAAAATGGAGTCCATATTGGTACAACTGTGCATGAAGACTGAACATTCCATATGGTTAAGATTAGCTTCCTGATTTTTGGAAAAAATATTATATACAATCTATCCAGACCTCCAAATCCACATGTGAAAGTTGGGAATGGGGTAGAATGGATGATTCTCTTGTCCCCTCCCTTCACTTGCAAAAATAGCATGTAAAAAGCCTTAGACTTTTCTTTGAATTCATGATTTCTTTTGAGGTAAAGTGAAGCACTGATAACAAACAGATAAATTAAATTTTGAGGCTATATGGCAAAAGATGAGTTGTAAAAGGCCATTTTGGGGTTCCGTATGCACATTTGTATTACTGGATGCTAAAGACAGTTTAAAAAATACATCTCAGACAGCATTTGGAGGGGGAGGGGGAGGATGCCTCACCTCCCACTCCCACTGCCCACCACTCTGAATAGTGGTGGGAGGGGGAAAAGGCACCAGTTGTAGAATCATATCACTTCTGGTTAAAAATAAAATGGCTTTCAGTAATACCACAAAGTTTCCAGTGATTCCTCGAGCTACCTATGTCACTTCTGTTTCTTTACCAAAAGTGGCATGATGCTGCAGCTAGCATCATGGTTTTGTTGTTCCTCAGCCTTCCCCAAACACAGCAATTGAGGAGGGTTGATTAGAAACCACTCTCAGATCAGCTAGGAGTGGGCTGCTAATTCACCCCCCCCAAAAAAAAAACACACACCACCCTGCTGTGTTTCGCAGAGTCTAAAAAACAGAAGGCTATTATCTCTAACTTTGCTGTGTATCATCCTTCCCGAAACAGCTATTGGGGAAGTGTAGATTAGAAACATAGGTTTGGTTGTTCCATGATGTGTCACTTTGGCAAGAACTTTTACATTGCTCAAATTAGATTCATGGAGGTATGCTGGCATCATTTGTTATGTTGTACACCATTGTAAAAAGCAGAAAAAATGAGTGGGACTGTGACTATATTTTTATAATATGGTACTAAATATTGCCAGTGTAAGTCACTGTAGAGAGAATGATATTTTGGCTGTGTTGTAGCCTGAGACCCTGAGACATCATGGGTGGCTGATTTTATAGGTTTTTTTAATGTAACATAAGGAGTAGGATTAGAGTTTTAACAAGACAAATAGACATTTCATGCTTGCAAGTGAATCTGTTCCGAAGTCCATCGAGTATCTCCCTTTTATAGCTGCTGATCCTCAAAGGTCTTAAAATCCTCCCAGCCTTTTCTTGTCTGAAGGGCCTTTGAGAACTCTGGCCAATTTTACATTGATGTGTGTGTTTTAGCAGCTGGAAGGAAGGCATTCACTGTCTAGCAAATTGAGCATCTTTCAGACTCTCCCTATTGACCTTTTATTAAGACTCTAGCTGTGCTCAGTAGCAAAATTGATTCTAATTGCATCACAGCAGGTGACATGATTTAACCTGAAGCAAAGCAATTGTTTTTATTCAAAATTATGCATGCTTTTCCCACTGTTTTTTTTAAAGATGTAATTGAATGTCTGGAAAAGCAAAGAGGATACTTTTTTGTTCTTATAAAAAACTAGGTATAGCTATGTTAGCTACAACATTGTAGCTAGGAATATGCAAAAAGCTTTGTTGAAGCGAAAGACAAAAATACTGGACTGATATTCTACATTTACCACATACTATGCATGCAATATGTTCTTTGGCAAAATACACATTAAATATGAATAATCATATCCTTCCTTGTACATTTTATATTACAAACATCTGGTAAAGGAGTAATGGGTAGCATAGGAAACTTCATCATCATTTCTTCTGCAGAGTAATTGCTCTTTCCTGACTTGCATCTTCTCTCATTAGAAACCCTTGCATGTGCTCATTTTCTTCTTGCTCACCAAGGCAAAATAAGAACTAGCTCAGAAGTCTATTAGCACTTACAGAAACATTTGTCAACAAGAACTTTGATGCTATAATTTTTCCATGCTGCCTGCTGGGATGCCATCCAATCGGGTTGATAACCAACTTGGCAAGAATCTTACAGATCACTGGAAAACACCGTAAACAAAAAATGTCTGGATTTTACTTGCATTTGGATATGAATTTAGCTAAGTCCTTGGGGTGTGACCTTCTGTTTCCTGCAATGACAGCTTCTCCCATGTTGAATTCCCCTTTTAGCCTTCCTCCATTCATTTTAGACATATTAATAGCTATGCCAGGCTCAGATAATGTAAGCAGTGGTGTAAATTATTCATTCATAAATTGAAAAGAAGATAGAATTTATAGGTAGAGGCTTAGAAGGGCAGAATTTTTATCCAGTATAGCAACAGGCAAGGTTGCATAGCACACAGACTGTTTTATTTTTGATTATTCTTTCCATTCTTTCTTAAATTTGTACTGCTTTCCAGGAAATTCCATCAGATAGGTAGTCAAATTAAGCTGTCTTTATATTACTGTGCCTCACAAATTATTTATACAAAAGGACAGGAATAGTTAAAACACATTTTAGCTCCTGGTCTTTAACATCCTAATAGCAGTGTTTTTCACTACTACTCGAGCCATATTGAGGATGTGACTGACAGTGATTGTGGAAGATCTAAACAAGCAGGGGGTAGAAATGAGAGGTGATGGAGCACTCGCTGGTTCTCCTTCCATTTTGATGGCATGTTTCAGTTATGGAGCTCATCATTTAACAAGCAATTATTCTGGGCAGCTTTCCATGTCTACACATGTGCTCTTAGGAGCCTCTATTTATGAAGTCACTCCCACTGTCATTGCTGCCAATGGTTTAAACATAGAATTGTAATCCACCTTGTGTTTCAGTGAGAAAGGTGAGCTATAAATACCATAAATAACAAAGCACAGGGGTCATTTCCTGCGGGAGCACACAGGAGCGGAGCTATGGCAGTAAGGAGCCCAGGGGGCGGGCACATGCAACAAGCCCCGCCCCCTGCTCCCAGAATCCCTCAGTCGGGCCATGAGGAACAAGAAGCAGCTAGGTAAGTTGCAGAGCCCTCCCGCCCACCTTCAGGTACAAGCTCTCCCTCCTCTGTAAGGGCAGATCTGCACGTTCCCCCCCCCCAATAGCTAGCAATCCAAAACAGTCCAGTGGAGCCTGAGCGGTAGTTGTTGCCAGGGCTCTTTTTGTAGCAGGAACTCCTTTGCATATTAGGCGACACACCCCTAATGAAGCCAATTCCCCAAGAGCTTACAAAGCTCTTTTTACAAGTGCTACTGTAAGCTCTTGGAGGATTGACTACATTAGGGGTGTGTTGCCTAATATGCAAAGGAGTTCCTGCTACAAAAAGAGCCTTGGGTGTTGCCTTCTGACACACTTCTGGTGATGTCAGGGGGTGTGGCATATGCAAATAAATTATGCTAATAAGTTATGCTAATGAGCTCCTGCACCTCTTTTTCTACGAAATGACCCCTGACAAAGCATATAAATAAAAATTATGCAGAAATAAACCTTCTTGGGTGGGAAATATAGTGTCTTACCAATTTATTTGTGGAAACTATCATGCCTTTCCTTGTGGTTCAAGGTGGCTTACATCGTATATAATTTAAAATATCAAACAACAATAAAATCACAAATTCCCCTCCAGCCCTCTAAAGCCTAATAAAATGCATTTGGTACTTGAACCAGTCTGACACAAGAGCATTAATGACTGCTGATCTTCCTGGACCTGCACCCATTTTATTCATATACATTGCTACATAGCCGTAGTTTATTTCCTCCTGTATCATGGGGGGGGGGGGAATGACATTGTTCTATATCACCTACAGTCATATGATTAACATTTTTAGAAAAAAGAATACAAAAGATTAAAAATTAAATTTGGATAACACTTTAACCAGAGCTGCAATTTAAACAATTATCTCAATTTCAGGATCTTTACTTCTTGTGTTTCTTTGGTTTGAGCTGCTTGGGAGCAGCCTCTCCTTTCTCTGAGTCTGACATCTCTGAAGAGTTGGAACTAGTGCTTGTTGAATCCTGCAAGTAGGATTCTTCTTCATCATCTTCTTCTTCCTCCACACTTTGAGTTCTTTTCTTTTCTATTTCTATTCGGTTTTAAAAATTGGTCCATGAATTTATTTGCTTTAGAAACAGAGTCAATTTTAATTTTTTTGTCTTCATATTTAAAGCTCAAAACTTCAGGAAATGCCTATCTGTAAGGTATTTCCCTTTTTTTGTAAACAGAGAGTAAGCTCTTTGTAGAATCTCCTCCGCTTCCTCACTTCAAAAGGTACATCTTTCAAAATTTTAACCGCTTCATTTTTAATTTTCAAAGTCTTTCCCATCATGTTCTTTAAAACAAGTTCTCTGGTAGATCGTTTATTAAATTTCAGGTAGACTTCACCTGGAATTTTATTTTCTTTATAAAATCTGGATAAGTCCGGTAGGCCAAGTCCATCTCATTTAATAAGTCTTCCCTTTTTAATCCATTAATGATGCAAGGGCATCAGATAAAAGTTCCTTTAGGTTTTCATTTTTTTCTTCTGGAATCCCTTGAAAGCACAACACATACATAGATCTTTCCAGTTGAAGCTGTTTTAATTGTGCTTTATCAAAAGATCTTTCTTTTTCTGCTTCATCAACTTTTTAATTAATACTCTCAGTCTTTTTATCCATTTTTCTTATTGCTTTCTTCGTCTCTGTGGTTCTTTTATCCATTTGAGTAAGTTGCTTTTGCACATTATCCAGTTCAGAGTTGAGATTTGTCATTTGTTCCATTAGAGGGTGCAGTGCATTTGCTAATAAGGTAGAAAAGTCCATAGTTACTTTCTGGTTCTGGGAGGGAGTTGTTGGTTGGTTATTTCCAGTAAAGGGTTTTTTCTTCTGCATCGTATTCCGCCCTCTCCCTGCCATGTTGTCAACAAGAAGTAAGTTTTCCAAATTAAGATAAACGTTTGATGATTTTATTCGGTTTCACTTTAGCTTGCAGCTTCTGGGTGCGTTTATACTCTCATACATTTGTTTTCGCTTAAAGTCTTTTTATTCCCATTTTAGGACCGCTTTTCAGGTTTTTACTGGGGGGGAGTCTTGAATCTTCCCTCCACCCACACTTAGCCTGTAGGGTCTTGTAGTTATAACCAAGGCTCATGAAGTCGCCCAAAAGAACGTGAACATGCACTTAACTCATTGTTTAGAGCCATAGAGTTCTATAGAAGCGTTTTTAAAGTTTCAATTGTGTCCACTTGCTCCGGCAGTCATCTCTAAACACCATATTGGCTCTTTGGTGACAGGACCTTATGGGGGAAAAGGTGAGCCTCGATTCCTTCGCCGTCGCCTTGGAAGAGGCTCTCCTCAGCTCCCCAGGCTGGGGGTTTCCTGCAGAGAACCCAGGAGGGTCCAGACCAGTCCAGGACTCCTCCTGTCTGCCGAATCTCGGCGCGTCCCCCTCAGTGCGAGACGGGACGTGTCCGAGTGGCAAAATGCTGAAACCAGAAGCCCCTCCTGCCATACTCCTGATAGATTCTCCCTGGGAAAGTCTGGCCAGGCTGTACAATAGCCAGGCCCAATTGTGTGGTGGCCAGTGCTGGGCAAGACTGTGTTGAGTTGCACGGTGGCCACAACCATCCAGGCTAGGATGAGTTGTTTGGCTAATGAGTTACTAGTGGGCCTGTCCTCAGAGAGTCCTCTTCTATCAGGGAACACAACAGCTGGTTTGACTTTGTCTTGGGCTGATTTGGCCTCCAAGTTCACTCTTGCTTCCACCCCCCATGATTTTGCTTTAAGGCTTCAAAGGACTGGAAATACTGTTGCAGTTGCCTAGCAACTCCTAACAGCCACTAAGAGTATTGTGGGCATTCTTTTCTTAAAGCTATATGCAGTGTTTCTGTTACTTTGGGAAGTTTTAGTCCCTTGCTTTTTAGGGGATGATTGATTTTTTGTTTTTGCAGATTCAGATTTTCACGCAGCCTTGGGACTTTCATCAGGTTTATTGAGAAATCCCCTCAGTCTATTCCTATCTCCATTTTCCATTGATAAGGTTATACTCTGTCATGCAGTTCAAAATAGTTATATAGATGCAGATGTAAAGGGGCAAACTGATTGTAATGAGCTACCCCAATCAGAACCCTGGGGAAAAAACTGATTTATCTACTGTGCAAGTGTAAAAGAAACCACAAAGGATAAAGAAACAGTACCTATAACTACAACTACTATGCAGTTAGAAGGTGCAACAGCAGTGTTGAGGAGGAGATAAAGAGATATGACAGGAGGACGTACTCATGGGAAAGGTGTGGCTGCTGAAGAAGGTATATTCATTTGCTGAAGGCATTTGGTGTGAAGTTTTAAGCATGCTTAAATAATAATGCAAGCAAGCCATACTTCATTTTTCGTGATTTGTTTGGAACCTCTGAAACTTCTCATAGATACATGTGGTCCAGTTACAAAAATACAGCATTTAGGTGAAGAGATATAGACATTACCTTCAGATAATCTAAACTCTTGTTGAAAAGTAAGTTCAATCTACTTGGGCAGCAGGTTTCACACAGAATGTTGAGTAGCTGAATTGCTTTTTTTATGTATCCACCTTATCATATTTTTTACCAGAGCCAGATTTATGTACAAGCTCAATAAGCATCTCAGAGTACTCTAGTTCCCATGTGTTCCTTAGTTGTCAGTGCCAACCAAGCTGACATACAGAGAACTGCTATCCGGCTGCATCCTAGGAAACAGTACTTACCATGCTGCTATCCTAAGCACAACTGCACCCTTCTAAGCCCATTGCTTTCAATGCACTCAGAAGGCTCTAATTCTACTTAGGATGGCACAGCTAAGAACATCCTTCCCATTTCTTTAAGATATTATGTTTCTTTTCATATTTTTTTTAAATAGATCTATGAGAGCCTTCTACTCCATATTGGATAAAAAGTCTTTAGGGAGACGATGGTAATATACAGAAGTAATGAAGAAACCTCCTGCTATCAACAACAAATTATGTTCTATCTCCAGTGGAGTTAGAAAAGAGTAGTCCTATCTGACATATGCTTCCTTTTCCAAATAGCTGTACTTTGATTTTTCCCCACTTGTTAGATTTTGAATGGGTTTGATCTATTTTCTGTCAATTGGACCCAGTGAGTAAATGGAGTATGTTCACAAATTCATGTTTTATTGAGCAGTACCTGTGCTATCACTTCTTTCAAGGAACTCCATCTTGGATGTGAATCCAAGATAGTTAGAGTGTGAATAAGGTCAACAGAGACAGAAATGACCTCTGTTTTTCCATCTTTGCATTTAATCTCTAAACAGGGGGAGGGAAATCATGCACTGGAGTAGACCCATTTATTGTACAGTAAATAGAAATTTTATTGCTTCTGAAGAGAAAAAAGGCAGTAAGTACAGATTTAAGAATCATTTTTATCTAGAAACCACACTGCTACTAATCTTTAACGTGAATTTGACATTACCACAAGAAAATACGTAAGGTTTATGTCAGGTTATTCACTGTAAAAAGCTTGATGATAGAAACATGGTACCTTCTGGAATCCCATATTGTAAGGAATGTTACATCTCTATTGTGATCACTGGTCACATAATTTATAGCATCTGTTTCCCATTTTAGTGTGTGTTGAGACAGGACTTTCCTTTAGCACAAGGTCACTGGATATATTAGAAACCTCTAGGGGAAAATATATTTGGTGCACGCTCCTAGTGATTATTAATAACTGGATTACCTTGTGTGAAAAAGCTGGTCCAGAGGTGAATAACTGCTGTAGTGTAACAATAAGCATAATATCCAACAATGTACTGCCTTTGAGTTTATAATTTCTAAAACAGTAGAGTGGTTGGAGGAATTTTGGGGCAGGGAAACTCAGTGTTCTGCTTGGGGAACCCTGCCCTGCCTACAGCTTTGTATTAGTATAAATAACTCATGGATAGTGACTAAGTGAAAGCTCTCATTCCAACATTTACAGATCATGATAACAATATGAGCCCAGTGGAGCTGTTGACTCTTGAATGACAACTATTTGGGGAATTCAGATTTAAAACAATTACCAAAAACAGTGCTGCAGTACACTTATGAGGTAGTTCTAGTTACCTAGTTCAGGCCCTGCATTTTACTTTTGTCTACATAGCTTGGACTTCATGAATGCTTTTATAATTGTTTTGTTGTTCTTGCTTTGACACTGAATGTTTGACAGCAAAATCTATTGCCATATGACAGTCCTCCTCCTATATGAGGTGCTTTCTTTCTGCTTACTGACAGTAAGAGCTTCCAAGTTGACAGAAGAGGCTTATACTTCTTTAAAAGAGAGAATAAAGTTGGGAGAGAGGAGGGTGAATGGACCCTTCTGTCAAAATAAAAGCATTTATTTAAGTTGCTTTTTACTATGTTACACCTGACTGTAGATCTGTTAGCTTAGAAGTTAGAATATATGATTCATGCATATTGCTTATGAAAAATGCTGTCATTTAATAGTCTCTCAGTTTTCAATGTATGCCCCTCCAAAAGAAATTAAAAATAGAAAACCTTTAAGCTAATCTTATTCAATAATAACTACTTTATAATAATGGATTGAAAAGAAGCTTCACACTGTATACAATTAGAATGTTTCAATTTCATTTCCGATTGGAATGTTCAAGATAGAAGACAAACTGAGGTTTGGTGTTGGTGGGGAATATGCTGCATTTATGGAAATATTTTCTTCCTATATGATAACAATGTAGAATTAGTAGATTCAGAATTCAAAGTTAAAAGTCAATTATTATGGCATGACTAGGAATAAGGACTGTTGTGGAAATACATACAATGAGCTCTAGAAAGAGGCTCTGGGAGAGTGTCAAGGCCATGGGCACTCAGCGTCAATTTTCTGTGGTGACCTCAGCAGGGTATAATGACACACAGTCCACCATTTTCTCCAGAGTAACTGATCTCTGCTACTGAAGAGCAGTTGTAATTCTGAGTGATCTCCAGCCCTCAGGTGGATATTGGTAACAATGGTTCCCCAGGAGGAAATGGCTGGTTTGGAGGGTAGAGTCTATGGCACTGTACCTGTCTGAGGTCCCCTCACCCTCTCTGGGCGCCACCCCTCAAATCTCCAGGAATTTCCATACCTAAAGCTGGCAACTTTATCTCCTCCCCTCTCAGCAGCCTCTTCCTAGGCAAAATTCTGTCTTTCTCATTAGCGGGGAACAAAGCAACTTGCTTCATTTTCTTTGGCTTTGCGATCTGTACAGCAACGCTGTAAGGTAAGTTAGGCAGAAAGTCTGTGGCTGGTCTGAAATCACCCAGGCAGCTTCCATAGGG
>NW_015167609.1:22289-48393 GCF_001447785.1 Gekko japonicus
CAGCCTCTGCCTAGGGAAAGGGCAGTCTTTCCCTGCAGTGGGAACCAAAGCAGCTGACATCATTCTCCTCTCCCCCGTATGATCCGCACAACTACCCTATGAGGTATGTTAAGGTTGAAAGTGTGTGAATGGTCCATAATCCCCCAGGCAGCTTTTATAACATAAACCTGGGATCTGCACACCATCCTCTGAAGCGCTCTCAGGTACATATCTGTGGCAGTAAGGGGGTGACTGCTGGCACCTTTTCCTATCATTTTTTGCCTTGTGGTATTCTGCTTGTGGTGTGATCTGTTTTTTGTTTTTTTTGTGGTGTGGCATGATTGTGTTATTGGGTTTGTTTATTTTGAAGGGGAAGTGATGTGTTGTGCGGGAGGACAAATTTTACCTCAAAATACACCAGGTCCCATATGCAACTGACAGTTCCAACTGTCTTGCGGGGGAGGGGACTTTGAGGTGTGGAATGGAGTGAAGTCCAATCAGCTTCCATATGCAAATGACCTTGAAATGCTGGCCCAATCAGAGAAGAGTGGCCTAGGCTGCAGTGGGTGGGAGAGAACTCAGGCAACATAGCCAGTGGATAGAGACACCTTGTGATTGACACATCACAGAGACAACTGATTTTGGAGTGCATAGAATGTTGTGGTACCACTACTCAATTATATATAAGGAGAGATACTAGCATGAATCACAGTGTAAAATATACCATAGCCGTAGCCCAAAACTGTTAAAACTGTAGTTTATTTATTTATAAAACTGTAATTTATTTATTTATTTATTTATTTATGTATTTGCATTTATATCCCACCCTCCCCACATAGCAGGCTCAGGGAGGCTTCCATCAGATAATACGTGGTATGCAATACACACACACACACACAACATAAAAAATTAACACTCCAATAAACTACAGCAATAGTCATACAAATCAAGGTCTAAGTCTCACAGATGCAGTCTGTTACAAGTTGGGGCCCATCAATAGTACAGAACTGACCTGCTGAGGGGAGGCCAAGAGAGAAAAGAAAAAGAAAAAGAAAAAGAAGAAGAGGAGATTGGATTTATACTCTGCCCTTCACTCAGAGTCCCAAGTGGCTTACAAACTCCTTTCCCTTCCCCTACAGTTTGGTGTAGTGGTTAAGTGTGCAGACTCTAATCTGGGAGAACCGGGTTTGATTCCCCACTCCTCCACTTGCACCTGCTGATGTGACCTTGGGTCAGTCACAAGCTCTGGCACAGCTGTCCTTGAAAAAGAGCAGTTTGGGTCAGAGCCCTCTCAGCCCCACCCACCTCACAGGGTGTCTGTTGTGGGGAGGGGAAGGGAAAGGAGTTTGTAAGCTGCTCTGAGACACCTTTGGGTAGTGAAGGGTAGGGTATAAATCCAATCTCTTCTCTTCTTCTTCTACACACAAAAGATACCCTATGAGGTAGGTAGGGCTGAGAGAGCCCTTTTGAGAACTGCTCTTTCAAGAACAGCTCTGACAGAACTATGGCTTGCCCAAGGTCATCCGACAGCTCCAAGTGGAGTAGTGGGGAATCAAACCCAGTTCTCCTAGATTAGAGTCCGTGCAATTAACCACTACACCAAACTGGCTCGCCACCCAAACTAAAAGCCTGGCAAAAGAGCTCCATCTTGCAGGCCCTGCGGAACTGCAATAGGTCCCACAGGGCTCTGATCTCATGTGGGAGCTCATTCCAATTAAACTTTGTATAAGAAAGTATTAAAAAAACCATTCCAGTAATAAAGAAGGATATATTGTGAGAGAAGGGTTTTAATCTTTAAGACTTAAAATTTATAAAATTATATATATTATATTGGCTTATGTTGTACTTTGTTTCCTTACTTTCTTGAACGTTCAGTCGAGTTTTGTAGGCTCCTGTACAAAATTTTGCACAAAGTGAAGTGACCTGTGGGTTTTCTTCAAGGAGCAACACTTTAACATATCCCAGATTTGAATACCCAGTATATCTATTGAGCAGGGGGGAGACTCATTGTACCTATGTGGTCACTTATAGAGAAAGCCATTCTCAGCTTATCAGTTTTATTATTAATTGACTGTCAAGAAAATCTTTTGAAAAGGGATGGAAGATGAATGGCATATAAATGATCAAAATAAATATTTGATTCTTATAAATATAGAGGTTACTTCTGGAAATCATCACCATTAATAAAGGTTTTGCTACCAATATGCAATTCTTAAAAGGTAGTATGTCCATAGTTAATGATGATAGACAACATACCTCTGAGAAGATGAGAATAAGATAATCAAAAATGTGGTGTGTATTGGTGGGTGGTTTGTGATCGAATCATGAACCAAATTGAACTGGGAGTTTCATTTGCAAACCAAATCAATTCATGGCTCGTGGTCCCACAAACCCCATAGAAAGGGACCACAGTCCCTTTCAATGGGCTTTGCTGAAAGCACAAAAAACAGTTGAGCAGTGGAGCAGAGTCCACAGCCTGCAATCAATTGAATTTATTGTTCATGGCCTTTGTCCTTCACAATTAAAACCTATCTAAAACATATCTAAAACATAATTACAGGTAAACAAAATTAAAATCTGCATACAATCAGCACTATAATACTAGAACAATTCAGTTAGAGGTATTCTTATAAAGTAAGTTTGCTCTGATCTTCCTAGCAGCCAGAGCAAAAAGAGCCATTCTGTAGGAAACAGAAGGCTTCTAATCGGAGAGCATATAAACTAATTTTTCAGGATCTGAAAAGGACGTTGATTAGCTAAAATGATGAACAGGAGATCTTGCAGTGTGTGGCAATGGAAAATGCCCTGAAAGAGTTGCTTCCAGAGTTCCTCTGGGACTTGAACACAATGATCACAAAGAGACAGTCACATTTGATTATCCAAGCCTGCTCCCTGCCACTCCACAGGGACTGCACTCAGCTGTTTTTGCATCTTTCATGGGGAATAGAAAGCTCTATCCACAAACCGCTTTAAAAGTTTATGGAAGTTTGTGATGGTAGATTTTGCTTCATGGTTCAGTTCATGCCCTTCTCTACCCAGAGGCAAATGACTGTCTGCTGCTGGAAACAGAATACTGAACTAGATGAGCTGATGTGAAATCCCATCAAACATATGACAATGCACGTACATAGGTTTATGTCTACTACTACATTTGAACACATCAATATTTCACTTTTATTCTGGCTCGTAGCTACAGTGGGGCTATTGGGGGGTTCCACCCACTTCCTTAATGGGCCAGCCCCCTTCCTTAAAGGCTCCCCACTTCTTAAAAGCCCCCCTTTTCCACAAAAGCATTTAAAGAGATCTTTTAAATGCTTTTGAGAAGAAGGGGGTGATAAGCACCTCTCTCCTTTTCCTCCTGCAAGACTTAAATGGTCTTTAAACTGATCAGCGGGGAGCACATGGCCCACCGATCAGCAGGAGGGCCTTTTTAATCTTGAGGAAGGGAGGGAGAGGGGAGCATGCCCTTTAAATGCTTTTGAGAAGAAGTGGGAGGCCTGCGTGCGGGTGAACTTCCAAGATGTGAATTTGTGGCTTGGATTGCAAGTGTGTGCTGCCCATGCTTCCTTTAAATGCTTTTGAGAAGAAGTGGGGGTGGCATGCTTCCCTCCCTCCTCCAAGATTTAAAAGGCCCTCCAGCTGATTGGCAGGCCACATGCTCCCTGCTGATCAGCTGAAGGGTGCTTTAAATCTTGCAGGAGGGGAGGGAAAGGGGCACATGCCCCCCTTCATTATGGCAAATAATGGCAGCCCCACCAGCCCCACCAGAAAAAAAATTGCCCCACAAGCCAAAGCATTCTGGCTGTGAGCCTGAGCATTGTATCCTACCCACTACTTCCTGCTGAGGTTCACGGAGGTTGTATTCTGTATCCTGTCTGATTGTTTATTTCATTCTGTTATTTTCTGTATGTCATAGGTTTGGAATAAATCATGCATTTCTGAAAGTTTTTTATTAATTAAAATAGTGTCTTTTTCTGGAGATATATGGCAGCTAACAATATGCCAATAGGCAGAAAAGACTTTAAAATCACAAATACCAAGATTAAAGATATACACAAAAACAAAATCCAGAGTTACCATAAGAACATAAGAAGAGCCCTGCTGGATCAGAAGAATAGTCCATCTAGTCCAGCATCCTCAAGAAAATTACTTTGGAAGAAGCTTCTGAATTTTGGGATAGATAAGAGACTGCTATTCTTGATTAAAAAGTTACACCACAATACTACCTGTCAGGTCAGATGTTCACGTGAAGGAGATATAACCCCCCAAATCCCCATAAATATCGGGGTGAAACAAGGCTGTATTCTAGCTCCACTACTTTTTAATATTTTTATAAATGAATTGGTCTCTTTCTTGGAGGACATAGATGGCCATAGTCCCAAACTTGGGTTGATCCATGTTCCACTGCTTTTATATGCAGATGATGCAGTGTTACTTTCTCTTTCACAAATTGGAATGAAACGGCTATTATGACGCTTCTATGAATACTGTGAACTAAATAAATTGAACTTGAACTCTGAGAAATCAAAAATCATGGTTTTTGGAAAAGCGTGGAAACCCTCAATATGGAATATAAGAGGCAAATCGGAAGAGGAGAGAAAATGGCATTGAAAAAAAGACCTTCTCCAGGAACTACCCATTAAGTGACTTCTACTCTTAATCCGGAAGTAGTTACTAACTTCCTTAATATGATGGCAGTGCCATTATTCCCTCTGCTGGACCAGATGTCTAACATCAATAATAAACTGGACTGTTTCCAGAAACAACTGATGGGAATAGACAAAAGAGCAGACAAAACAGATAAAGCTATTTAAAAAGTTGATGCTAAGACAGACATTGTTAAACAGAAACTGGAGGTCATGGGAAAAGAGTGGGTCTCTTCTAAAGAACAACTGTTACAGCTGCAAATGGAGAAATCTATGCATGTACTACATTTTCAAGGTATCTCAGAACAGAAAGGGGGGAATTTAAAAGAAATATTAAGTGAAGCATTGGCACCAGTGGTAGATATTAAAACAGATGTACTACAAAACGATATCTATCTCTTCTATCGAACCTTTCCTGACTTCATTAAGAAAAATAAGCTACCTGGTGAAATATTTGTTAAATTCTCCAAAAGATCAGTTAGGGATGTAATCCTGAAAGTGACAACTGTGAACCCTCTGAAAATTAAAGGTGAGGAAGCGAGGATTTTGAAAGACATTCCATTTGAGATACAAAAACAGAGACAATACAAAAATTTAACTTATTCTTTAAACAATCATTCCATTCCTTTCAGATGGACATTCCCAGAAGGACTTACATTCAACTACAACAATAAAAAAATGAAAATTGACTCTGCCCAGAAAGCAAAGATTTTCTTGGAACAAAAAGAAGAAGTGGCTAAAGACAAAGGAAAAACAGAGGACAACACACATGTAGAAGACAAAAGTAATCATGAGTCTGAGGACAATTCAAGCAATTCTGGTAGTTCCCCAGAAGATTCTGATTCTGAAAAAGGAAAAGCTTCTCCTAAAACTCTCAGAGTTAAGCTGAAATATGAAAAAATAAACACAGGAGATAATAATAAATTTGTAATGTAATGCAGTTCTGAAAGTTTACTGGTTATATAGAAATAATAGGCTATAGTGTACCCAATGTATGGCTAAAAGGGCTTAAGTTAGCTTTGCTATGGTAAGAAATCATTCCATGTCATTCTCTTATTTTCTTACTGGTAAAATTGTAGGAAAACAAATATGTTTATTTGATGATAATATGATCCTTTATTCTTGTAGTTTCACATGTTAGTTTTAGTATTTCCATGCACTCTCTTCCATAGTCTTTGTAGTAATAAAATAAATAAAAATTTCAAAAAAAGAGGCAACTAGATCAAACAGGTTTAGATAACTAGGAATATATTTCCATTATAGAGCCAGTTGGGTTTCTCATAGCAGGGTAGTGATAAAAGCTGCAACGTACTTGCACTTATCCGTTTTTATTTTTCCAAGGGTAATCAATATGTTCCTGCAGCTATTAGAGTATTCAATCATAAGATTAGTGCAAGATTGCTTTATGGAGTACCTATTTGGATCAAGGCCTTTAATAAGGAAGTGGAAAGAATACAATCTAACTTCCTTCGAAAAATACTGGGCCTGCTCATGTGTGTGCCTTATGCGGCCATCTGACTGGAAACTAATCAAAGGCTCCTTGAAACTAAAGCATGGATCAATACGATCAAATTTTGGCTACATCTACATTTTAGGAATAATAATGGTAGCCTTTTCATATGCTGATGGAGTCTCAGTCTTCAATGTGGTTAAACCACAGAAAAGAAAATCAATTCAATAGGGATCAGTATTGATGATTTATCCTCCCTTGAACATGTTTTTTTTTTGCACTGTACTTATTATCTTGCTATACATTCCACACTTATTGGTCCTTTGTTGAGAGAGCAAGCAGGGAAATCTGATGAATGCAAAATTATTTTTTTATTATCTACTCAGAACCAAATTGTGATTGAAAGTGTGGCCAAATTTTTGTACCTTGCAGCTAGGAGGCGAGCAATGTATCAGCAGACAGGGCCTTGACTGTTCAAACTGTTTTCTCCCCATTATAATTTGGTTGTTATGCCAATAAAGGTTGTTTGTTTGTTTCTTATAAACAGATATATACACATGTAGTCCAGCATCCTGTCTCACACTGTGGCCAACAGGTTCCTCTGGACAGCCAACAACAGGGCATAGAGACCAAGGCCTTCCGTTGATGTTGCCTCCTGGCTCTGGGATTCAGAGGCTTAGTGCCTCTGAATGTGGAGGTTTCCCTCAGTCACCATGGCCAGTAGCCATTGATAGATTTAGACTTACTTAGGCCCTTGCCACACGACAGGAAAAAAGCCTCTTGAGGTGCGGCTTTTAAAAGCCGCGCCAACGTTGACACGGCGCGGCGGGATCCCCCGGATCTCCCGGCCGCGCCGCCTTTTCTCCCCGGCACGATCAAATGCCGGGGAGAAAACACGGCCCTAACCGGGGGCCGGGCGAACTGCGCATGTCTGAGCATGCGCAGTTCGGATACGGGCCGGGGTTGTGCCGGCGCAAAGACACGCCGGCGATCAAACGCCCGGTTAGAAGCGCCTCTCCCATTTGAACCACCTAAGGTAGGTGGTTCGGTTTGAGGCGGATTTCTGCGGGGAAGGGACAGTTCGGCCACGGAAGCAAGACGCTTCCCAGATGTTGTGGTGTGATCGCGTCGGTTTGATCCGGCCCCGAACTGTCCCGCTCCCGGCTCAAATCGGCCAGTGTGAACGGGACCTTAGACTCTCTTACAGCCCAATTTATGGCCTCGAAAACCTCTCACAGAAATAGTTTCAACCAAAAGCCACTAGAGATAGCATAGCTTCACAAACTCTCCTGAAAAACATGAAGATACAATCCAGTCATCCTCCAGTATGCCATGTTCCATAAAGCTGAGATCAACCCTCTCAAGCCTTAAGAAGTGTACTGCAAGAAAACATTGAGAGCAGAAGCAGTCCAGAGAACCATTTCATAGGTTCTTATAAGGCCCTGAGTGTGTATGCATTTTTTATCTATTTGTATCCTGCTTTTCTCCCCATTTGAGACTCAAAGTAGGTCCTAGGTTGTAAAGGAATTTAAAGATAGGAACCAGAAGTTTAAATTGAACTCAGAAGCAAATAGGCAGCCAATGAAAGCTATTATGGTGGGTTTTCATATATTCTAAGTGGCTTGTTCTAGTCAAAAAGTGGGATGCTGTATTCACTAATATCTCCACTAATTAAATCTTTTAGGTCACCTTCAAGAAAAGCCCCATATAGAACATGTAACCAGGCTACAGGTTACAATAGCATAGATTAGGATGGCTAGGTTAAGGCTTGGGAGTGTGGCTAAATCCTGGCCAGTGGTTGGATGTTCAGTCCTCCTCTGTGGCATCTTTTATCAGCTTCAGCTAATATACCAGCTACAGCTGCTCATCAAAAGGCAAGCTCAAGCCACAGTGATCCACACTCTGATTACATTCAGGTTAGATTACTGTATTGTGCTGTATGTTGAGCTGACTTCTTAAATGGCCCAGAAACTTTAAATGTATTCAAAATGCAGCAGCCAGGCTACTGTTAGGGGTGGGATACAGGGATCATATCACTCCAGTGCCAAAAGATCTGTACTGGCTGTGCATTTATTTCCAGGCTCAATTCAAAGTGACTTTAAAGTCCTAAATGGCTTCGGGGAAGGGTACTTGAAGGACTACCATCTCCCATATTGCCCAGTCCACAAGTTAAGATCTGCCTCACAAGCCCTGTCCTCTGTGCCCCTGCCTTCAGAACCAGAGACAGGCCTTTTTCAGTAGCGGCATCTCACAAGTTGAATGCCCTTCTCCTTGAGGCTCACCTGGCATGTACATTCTTTTCATCACCAGGCCAAAACATTTCTGTTTACCCAAGAGGGGGGGAGGGGGAGGAGATTTGATTTATACCCCGCCTTTCACTCAGAGTCTCAGAGCAGCTTACACTGTCCATGAGAGAGCAGTTCTGACAGAACTGATGCCCAAGGTCATCCAGCAGCTGCAACCCTGTAGTTGGCCATGTACTTACTCTTTAGAGACGGTTTCTTGAGAAATGGTCTAATCACTGCCTCCATCTGGAGTCTTGGGAAAGCTTTCCTCAGCCAGAGATATATTAATAATCTCAACTGAGGGCACTTATTCAGGCACAATTGAACTCTCCAAGAGTATCCACCCTGTACGTGGTGGTAGTGGCTCCTTTAGAAAGGATAATTCAGAACTGATACAGAAATATTTGTCACAAGACTAGCAACTGTATTAAAATGGTCGATTCAAATTCATTTCTGAGCATTGTGCATGTAGTAAGAAAATTATACGTATTCCTCAAGTGTACTATGAAACAGAAATGATCCATCTTGTTTAGTGGATATCCTGTCACGATCAGTGACTGAACTAATGTACAACAGAAGAGGTCGAAGCCTTCTGCAACCTATACCACATGTGTATTTTTGTTCCTTACAAAATTGCAGTGAGTTATTCATGTAATGTAACATTAGGATTTTCAAACAGTTTGTATGCATCAATATAACTGAAGTACTATTATTTTTCTCTAGTAAGAGTGAATGAAGGGAGTCCAAATATGCCCTTAGTCATGTTTAGCGCCTTTCATCTGAACAATATTTCCAGTGTCTAAAAGTCAAGCATGTGGACAAGCACTTGCATCTTGGGATTTTTGCTGTCTAATTATTGGTTGGTTCTTGAGCTCATCTGTCTCTTAGACAAGAACAGAAGCATGATAGTCACTGTCTGCTAGTTCACAATCTTATTCTCTCTAGAGGAAGTTCATGGATTTTGTAACTCATACAGTTCCATCAGCTGAAGCTGCATGTGGTATATTAATGGAACTGGCACAGAACTAGAGTGTTTATGAAATAGCAGTGTGTGTGTGTAATGTTACTAAAAGTTTAGGATTTTTAAAGAAATAGTATAAACAGACAGAACAGTGAGGATATTGTTTAAAAAATATGAAATTTGTCATAGACTTAATTGGTAGTTTAATCCATTAATTGGTGGGGACAAATTCTATGATCCAAAGAGCTGATATTTGAAGGACACATTTTTCATTTCTAAGCCATTTACAGTGGATTCCTAAAAACACTTTCCTTTTGAAGAGACCTGAGTAGGATTTTGAGTAAACCTGTTTAGGATTGTTCCTAGTCTTTTGGCTACAGAACTTACATAAGGAGAATATAAGTGCTGTATGATTGTCCTCTGTATCACAGGATAAGGCTCTCTTGTTTTATTTATGTTTCTATGTGTTATGTGCCATTATGTCACTTCCAACATGGCACCCCTATGAATTTATGACCTCCAAAGCACCTTATACAGGCCACTAGCTTTCAGTTTCTCCATAATGCAGGAGTCTGGTCTACTTCCAGTGGTTTTGTAAAAAACCTCTGAGCTACTATTTGTGACAAGAAATACAGTGCATAAATATTAATATAATAGCTCTTTTGTCATTCTATTTGTACAGATGTATAGTTTGATAACTTCCAAGAAAAGACATTGGTTACGAGGTAGAAAGAGGCTAGATATGACAGGACCATTTGGATACTTCTAACAACACCGTTCATATCACCAACCAACACAAACCCCTCAGTAGGGGTACCTGCTATACTACCTCCAAGTTCTGCATGTTTGGGACTCTGCTGGCCCCATGTGGTGACTTTCTTCCTCTTTCCATGTGTTTCTTTTCATACAGATGCAATTTGAGTATGGTTGTCAGGTCCCCTCAGCAACTGGTGGGGGTGGAGGGACTTGCAGCAGGGGAAGGCATAGATTGCCATCAGAGTGATGTTACCAGTGATGCAGTGATGTCTCTTCCAGCATGCACTGCTATGGTGTGGCATTTTGGGGCTCCGCCCCCTCAAATGTGAGGCATGCTCCACAACAGCTGCTGCCTCTCTCCCCATGCCCCCTCCTCTCTCTCCCTCCCCTCCTGTGACATTAAAAGAGCCCTCTAGCTGATTGGTGGAGCATGTGGCCCACTGATCAGCTGGAGGGCTCTTTAAATTTTGATGCCTCCCCTCTCCCTCCCCTCCTCCAAGATTTAAAGGGTTATCCAGATGATCAGTGAGCCCTTTAAATCTTGCAGGAAGTGAGGGAAATCACTGCTTGGAGTTCAGAGAAGGTGTGTAGCTGCCCCTCTCCCCCCCCTCTCCCATTGCCTTACAAAATTTCCCCATGCCCCACAAAGCCAAAATTTCTGGCTACAGGGCCGGGCATTGGTACTTGGGCAAAAAGTCTGTGGTAGAAGCAATTTTCCCATAGAGTATTTGCCCAAAGACCAGAGTGCCTTTCATTGTCAGCAACATGATGACATCACTTCTGCTGCAATGCTGACTGAGGCTCCCTCTGTTGCCAGTAAGTGCCCTACCAGCCAGCTAAACAACAGCAGGAAGCAGGGCCCCCAGGCAGGGGATTCCCTGCCCCAGCAGGGGCCTGTCAACCCTAAACTCAAGGAAGCTTCCCAGCTGCACCCAGGTATTTGCAACGTAATTTTCGTCTTACCAGTCTACTTTATGCACATACATACATACTCAAGAAAGCTGCCTCTGCTCAATCCAGGCTGATTATCATTGGTCAACCTGCCTCATTTGGGTAAAAGTATAATATGTTTTATTACATACAAAATGTTTAACCACAAATGCATAGATACTGTTTTGTGAATAGATATATTTTGTGATATTTGCAAAATGAAGCTGTTTATTTTGTGGGGTAGATCCAGCCAGTATTGCTTCACTCAATCTCACCGAATTTTCTTCCTATCTGAAACCTCCATTCCACATGGCTTTTGACCATACTGGTCCCATGATAGTTAGCATAGCCTTTTTGGTGATCAAAGGGAACCCCCTTCTCACATGTCAACCACAGGAAAGCTGATTTGATCCAGCCTTATGTAGGGTTGCCCAGTCTGGACTGGGAAAGTCTTAGAGATCGGGGGGTGCAGCTGGGGGTCAGGGTTTGGGGAAGGGAGGAACCTCAGCAGAGTATAATGCCATACTATCCGCCTTCCAGTGGAACTGATCTCTGTAGTCTGGAGATCAGTTGTAATTCCAGGAGATCACAAGGATCTATCAGGAGGTTGGCAAGCCTACCTGTGTGTGGTTTAACTAAATATTGACTCAATGTAGTATTTACAGGGACATACATTCATAAATCAAAGATCAGAGGAAATCACAGGGATAAAAGTGTTAAAAGATGAGAAAGCTTTTTTTACAACAGGTGGGTTATTCCAAAGGTTTTTAAAAATGCAAATAGCATAGCACTCAATACATTGACTTTAGTTTTGCAACTTTATTCTAATGCATTTACAGAGATCAACTCAGAGGATTTCTATGAGAAATGTGTAAGTCTAATCTGAGCCATTATAAACAAGGCGACTTATTCAATCATTTCCTCTGTTTTCAATTTATCATGCGGCACTGATTTTTGAAGATTTTTAGCTTTGAAATATCCAAAAAAAAATTTGTCATATTGAAAGAATGGTTTAATTTTAATTGCATTTGTGAAAGAATTGGCCCTTTTGCATTATGCATTATATCAATTATCATGGTAGAAGAAACACACAAAATACATTAATTATAGGTTTTGACCTAGCAAATCACAAAAATGCTTTTCTGAAGTAAATTGTTGACACTAATTAGCTTCTTGTTTGCCAGTGCTAGACAAAAATCAACTGATCTATTGCTAATATTACTTATTTTGTATATTGCCAACATATTAAAGCACTGGGATTTATACAGAAAATCATTGTGTCTGTCTTGATTTGCAGTAGTTGTAAAATAAATGCTCCCACTCTCAGATTGTGGCCATTAAAATATGCGCAGCATTCACATACATACCTGGTTTTTTTAATTCTCTCAGAAGCTGTCCCCTCAGAATTCCCAAATTGCTTCTTAAACTCTCTCATGTGAAAAAGAAAAGCCCAGAGAGTAGTATGAAGGTACATGATCTAGTTCAACTCAAAGGCTAAGCAGGCTTGTCCCAGTAAGCTGCCTAGATGGGAGACTGCCTGAGAACCGTATGAAAAGCTCAGTGGAGTAATAATGGAATGCACAAGCAAAGTAATAAATAGCAAATCTGGGTTTGGCCAAAAGAGCATTTAATAGAAAACTAGCCTGCTACCCGTGCTTTGCTACAGTATTTAAGTTCCATAAATCCAGTTATAATACTGATGATATGGAATTTAAAATGTGACATTTGTTGTAGGAATTCTAACAGATAAGATTGTAGTGTAAGAAATGAAGTGAGACATACATCCTTCCCCCCCCCCCCTACTGAAAGATCTCTCTCTAGACCACATTGGCGGTTCTGCCCTCAGGTGCTAGGATCACCAGGCTGCTTGATGAGCTCACTCTGGAGCAGGCCACATAGAAATGGCCATTTAAGAAACAATTGTCTGTTAAGTCGACTCCTGCTACCTTCCACGAAAGTGGTGGCCTCTCTACTTGTGTTCCTGGATTGTTTTGCTCATATGGAGACTGAGTTGTTCTGAGCACCTCAGGGTGATCTTGCTGGTACTTGGCCTGTGCAGCTGAGTGCACTGCAGGAGTGCTATGTGCAAATGTATTTTCCGCATTCCTAAGTTGCCTTCTCCTTGTAGCGCTGGTGTATCTGGCTTGACATTTGCCAGGAGCTTTCTTGGGGGCAGTAAGAGGTGAGAGCTGTGAGGGGGAGTTGGTGTGAAGGAGTGGGGATGTGGTGGACATTTCTTCAGGTTCATGAGGGAGGCACACATCGAAATGGCTCCTAGAAATGTCCTTTACTATCTCCCCATAAACATTCATACCCTGGCCCTGCTCCTACACCTGAAAGACACCGGCCTGTCTGGTGTTGGGAGGGATTGCATTTAAAGACATCAGGGAGGCTGGGCCAGCAGCAGTGCTAAGGCAATGCTGCTGAACAAACCTCCCTGGTGGCTGTAAGCATCCCACCTTCTCTTCTACACCTGACAGGCAGCTGCCTGTCCAGTGTAGGATGGGGAGGGGGAAGGAGTATTAGAAGCCACTGTGGAGGCAGGGCTGACAGGATCACTAAGGTGCTACTGCTGGGGCAGGCTCCCTCATGGCTTTAAGCACCCTGCAACCACTGCTGCACCTGACAGACAACTGCCCGTTAGGTGCAAGAGATGGGTGAGTGTGTTGGAAGTCATCCCACCTCCTCTCCTACACCTGACAAGCAGCTGCCTGTCCAGTGTAGGAGGGGGAGGGGGAGGAGTATTAGAAGTCACTGTGGAGCTGCACCTGACAGACAACCACCTATTAGTTGTAGGAAGTGGGGGAGTGTGTTTGAAAGCCATCCCACCTCCTGACCTACACCTGAAAGGCAGCTGGAGGAGTATTAGAAGCCACTGTGGAGATGGGGCTGCACCTGACAGACAACCGCCTGTTAGGTGTAGGAGGTGGGGGGGTGTTGGAAGCCATCAGAGAGGCTGGGCCAGCAGCTTTGCTTCACCTCACAGGTGGTTCTTGGCCACTCCTTATTTCATCAACTATCATTAGCTCTCTGCAGTCCCTTGTAACTGTTGGGGTTTTTTTTACCTCAGAACACTGAGCTCTGCAGCTGACCAATCAGAGAGTGGGGGGTGCAGAGAGGCAGCTGCCTGGCAGCCGCATAGGAATCAATGGGGGAGCACATTTCCCACTTTTTGATCCCACTTAGGGGCTGAATTTCTAAAAATCCCTTCTTAGCAAGCACCTACGTCATGGTAGGAGCGCTCTCCCCGAATTTGGTGTCTCTAGGTCCAGCGGTTTGGCCTGGGAATTGATTTTACAGCGAGGGGACTTTCTTTTATATATATAGATGGATTTCAGCACATGAACAATATTGTTATGCACATTCATCTTCTGAATGATGAGAAGTTCCAAGAGTAAAGCTTCATCACATAGTTTCCTTTGGATGGGAGAATGCAGGAAACCTGTGGTGTCTTTAAAGGTTAGTCATCTTTATGCAGAGCCAACAGGCACTCCAGCTGCCAGCAGATCCTCAGAGAACAATTTGCACATGCACACACACACCAGTTTCAGCTAATTCCAAATGGAAATGTGCAGCTCTCTCTTCTGCCAGCCTCAGTCCATTAAAACTTGTAAATATCACACAAAACTGCTCTTCTGAGGTCCCAGATTAAAAAATGAGGGTTTTGTGAATCAGCATCCACAAATTTTCTCACCTCCCTTTTAAACAGCTAGCATTCATGTAGGACCCTGGTTTGATTAAGGGCAGGCAACAAGGAATGAGTTCAGCTTTCCCCCCATGCTATTTTCCCGACCTGAAGGTTCCATTGGATTCCTCCTTGCCTGTATCAGGATCTATATTAAAATGGAGTATATAGACATGTGTGGCTGTTTTAAGTTATTGCATTTCAACAACTTATTCAGCAAACACACAATTTTTAAACTCAGAGCACTTTAAGAAATGGTTTGTATGCATTAAATAGGTAAGATTTTCATAAAGAGATCTCTAAATCCAAATGTGATCATATACAATGCCTGATTAGATTTTGTCTAAGTTGTTCTGGTGCTGCTATTAATTTTTGATTGTCTATTACGTTGCAGTAAAAAATTTTCCACACTGCAACTCTTTTCGCAAAGTCTGGCATGCATGCTTTGTCATTAGCAAAATAAAGGTAGAACAATTTAAGAGACTTTTCTTTCTGAATCTTGTAAACTGCTGTTGACGGTGAAAGGCAGCAATGGGGTGAGACTTCACAGAAGAGAGACTAACAATGCAATCCAGAGGGCCATTGTGGTGGTGCCGGCCAACTGCCAATGCAAAAGTGGCACTGTTGATTCATTCCCTATGGACATTCTGAATGGGGAAAATAACAACACATAGCCTTTCACAAAGGACAGATGTATAGCAAGCATGCCAGAGCCCATAGCAACCCTGGCAATACTTACTAATCAGACAATGGCAGCTGATGACACCCCTCTGAGTGGCAGACACAAAAACAGCCAATAATCTCCTACCAATTCATCCACTGACCCTTGACACCACTCCCCCCACCCCCGGAGAGCCAGTGGACAGAGAAGGAAGATCCAGAAACAGTGAAATCCCTACAGAGGCACTTAACCTGAATGCTCCCCCCAAACCAGAGGGGAAGGGAACCTGTGCAGCAGACAGGATGCCCACCCCTTCCCCTGCAAGTGCCTGACTGGCAGGAAAAGTGCTGTCCACACTCAACCATCCTTGCTTCCAAGCTCCAGACTTTCTTACTATGAAAAGTAAAAAAAGAAAAGAAAGACAAAAAGACAGGCCAGGCATGATGAACTCACAGCCCCCACACCCAAGACCAGCATCCTAACCATTGGGCCAGGAGGGTAGGTTCAAAGGAGTTGTGTCAGCAGACATTAAGCATTCCACTGCAGTCCTGACATCACTACCAGCTAGAAGAAGAAGAGAGAAGAGACTGGATTTATACCCCACCCTTCACCACCCAAAGGTGTCTCAGAGTGGCTTACAAACTCCTTTTCCTTCCCCTCCCCACAACAGGCACCCTGTGAGGTAGGTGGGGTTGAGAGAGCTCTTGACAGAAACTGCTCGTATCAAGAACACCTCTTATTAGAACTACGGCTTGCCCGTGGTCATCCAGCCAGGTGCAAGTGGAGGAGTGGGGAATCAAACCCGGTTCTCCCAGATTAGAGTCCGCGCACTTAACCACTACACCAAACTGTCTCTCTACATGGGGCTTGGCAGATGCCATTGCACAGACCAGTGTGACTCAGTGGAAAGGCACTGAGATATCATGCCCAAGGTTCCCAGTTTGATCCCCACATGGGGACAAGCCAGTGGCAGCAAAAGCCTCAGAGCTGATATTTAATTTTAAATTCTGCTGATGAATTCCTGTAACACACCTGAGCCCACTACTTTTCCTGCTGGAACAGCATTTTATGCCAGTGTTTTTCCAAAATCCTGCCATATCAACACCAGTGTTCCCTCTAAGATGAGTTACTGTGAGCTAGCTCACAGTTTTTTAGCCTCCAGCTCACACATTTGTGTCTTCACACAGGAAGGATGGCTCCAGAGCAAACTAATTTATGCAGTAACCAAATCGCTCGCACACAACTTTAATGCCAGTAGCTCACAAAGTGGAATTTTTGCTCACAAGACTCCACAGCTTAAAGGGAGCATTGGTCAAAACCTGGTCAGGGCAATGCCACCAGGGCTCTCTGCCAGCGCATGTTGGAAATATGCAAGCAGGATACCTCATTATTTCGCTTTTTGCTTCCCATCCTCCATTTTAGGATTGCACTGTTAGAAAGGAATCCTAATCAGGTCTATTCAGAATTCTTACTCATGTCTATTCAATGGGGCTTACCCACAGGAAAGTGTTGTTAGGTTGATACTGTAAAATTACTAACTTTAGTTTTATATTACATACCTGAAAATCATGGCTACTCACAAGAATAAATAATCAAATAAAGAATGAAAGCTCCATTCACCCATCTGCCCACATGCACACAGCAGTAATATTGGTAGTTGCATTACAGGTTAAATGGTATAGGTAAAAGCAGTAATTTTGGTAATCTCACTGAGGCATCAATTTAAAGGGGAAGAGGATGTTCCTCATACCAAGATCTTAGAGCTGAAGTGGCTGCAGAAACTTGGACAGCACACCCCTTTGGGGGCTGCGGTGAGTCAAGACTCCATGGGTAGGGTAAAAGCTAAAGCTAGCGTGGAGAAATGAACAGAGTGTCAAATTAGTTTCAAATCCCCATTGTGACAAGGCAGGAAATGAGCTCACCTTGGCCCAGTCACCTTTCCTAAGCCTTACAGTGTTGTTGTGAGGTCTGTACCTCTACCTCACAGGGTTGTTGTGAGGATAGGGTAGCTAGATCCAGGTTAGGAAATTCCTCAAGATTTGAGCATGGAGTTGGGGGAGGAAAGGGACCTCAGTGGGGTACAATGCCATAAAGTCAACCCTAGGGATGGGGGGCGAACCACATGTTTGCAGTTCAATTTGGGGTTTGGTTCATAGCTGAACCATGAACCAAATCACAAACCCACATGAACCCATATGCCAGTTCACAAACCAAACCCATTTGTAGACATTTGTAAGCCATTTAAAGTTTAAACCCCTGCTTTCTGCTCCCCACAAAAGTGGCAGGGATCAGAAAGCAGGAGTTCTAATGGCTCAAAGCCACTTAAACCTTCCAGTTCTGCTCCCTGCTGCTTTGAAGTGGTGAGGAGTAAAACTGGAGGGTTAAATGGCTCAATTTAACCCTCCAGTTCTGCTCATCCCCCTTGAAGTGGCGGGGAGCACATTGAGAGCAAAACCACAGGGTTAAATATGTGGCTGAAGCGGGGGGGGGGGAACCACAGGGTTAAATATGGCGATGAAGTGCCACCTAGGGGCCAGCAGACAGGAGGGGGTGAAGTGCTCCCATGTAGTACTTCACCCCTTCCTTTCTGCTGGCCACAAAAGGAGGGGAGGCACTTCGCCCCTCGTGTCTGCTGGCCATGGAAAATGAGCAGACAGGAGGGGGTGAGGTGCCCCCTGGGTGGCCCTTCATCCCCTCCTTTCTGCCAGCTCGGAGCCATTTAAATGCTCCAGACATGCTCCCCACTGTTTCGGGAAGAGCAGCCACATGTTAAGATGTCATGTGTACAGCCAGCTTCTTAGGAACAATCCTGCAATGATTCATCTACACTATCAGCAGGTAGCTAGCATTGAGCAGCGAGGTGTGTACTGCACTGCCTGGCCTGTATATCTGTTCTCAGATGTCTTCTGCAGCATTTCAAGGTGCTGGTGACCCTAAAGAACTGGGGGCAGGTGGCTCGCCTTTGCCTGCTGAATTAGAGCTGGATTGAGGAGGTGATTCTGAACCAAGTTTTGACTGCAAGTCAAGGAATGCCTGGACCTCATTTCCCTGCTGGTTGGCTTCTGTCAACTGTGGGCTGGCTACACAGGGCCCCTCATTAGGGCTGCCAAGTCTTGTTGAATCGCGGCAGGGGATCGTCATTCTTTACAGGAGTTCTGCCACGGGGGACGGCAACAGGCGTTGCACCGCCATCGCCAGGAGGTGATGCTACGCGTCGCTCTGGCAACGGGACTCCAAACAGCCCCGTTGCCAGAGCGACACATAGCATCACATCCTGGTGACGGCGGTGCAACGCCTGTTGCCATCCCCCACAGCAGAGCTCCTGTAAAGAATGACGATCCCCCGCCACGATTCAACGAGACTTGGCAGCCCTACCCCTCATCCTCTGAGGAGTCCTCACTGTCACTGATCCCTGGCTGGTCCATGACAGGGTTTTTATCGAGGACTAAAAATATAAATATAAATAAAGAAAATTATAAATAAAGGATTAGGCAGGTAAGGGAATATGTTCAGAGGCCCCAGTGACTCACCAGATGTTTTGAGAAGCATACACAGAGGGGGTATGACTTATCCCAGTTACAGTTTCCACATCATATTTGTTGCGTTATTGTTGTTGTTCAGTCGCACAGTCGAGTCCGACTCTTCGCGACCCCATGGATCATCTCCCGCCAGGCCCTCCTGTCTTCTGCCATCCTCTGAAGTTGGCTCAATTTCATGTTCGTTGCATCAATGACACTGTCTAACCATCTCATCCTTTGCCGTCCCCGTCTTCTTTGACCTTCAATCTTTCCCAGCATCAGGGTCTTCTCCAGTGAGTGCTCCCTTCTCATTTGGTGGCCAAAGTATTTGAGCTTCAGTTTCATTATCTGGCCTTCCAGGGAACAGTCAGGGTTGATTTCTTTTAGGATTGACTGATTTGATCTCCCTGCAGTCCAAGGGACTCTCAAGAGTCTTCTCCAGCACCATAGTTCAAAAGAATCTATTCTTCGGCGCTCGGCCTTCCTTATAGTCCAACTCTCGCAGCCATACATGACTACTGGGAATACCATTGCTTTGACCATGCGGACTTTTGTTGGCAGGGTGAAGTCTCTACTTTTTATCATGCTGTTTAGGTTCGCCATCACTTTCCTCGCTTTCCTCCCAAGGAACAGGCATCTTTTAATTTCATGGCTGCAGTCACAGTCTGCGGTGATCTATCCATATCTGTGGCTGAACCCATATGCCAGTTCTATCCATATCTGTGGCTGAACCCATGTCTGCCTGTAATGGCACAGTGAAATGGAGTGAAGAGAGAGATGTCATGGGCGTGGATGAGGATGGAACCACAGCTGGCCCCTCTGAAGCAGCAGAGGAGGATAGCTGGCAAGTGCCTGCAATAGCAGTCTTCACATCTGGCTCAGATAAGAAGGAAGAACTGTATGCTGAAAGTCCTCATGACTCACCCCCACTTGTGACTCATTTAAGGGAGCGACTGCTAAAATAAAATTTAGCAACCAGGTGAAAAGAGGCCAGGCTACAGGGGAGACGTTCAGCTAGCCCAGAGTTCTAACAGGAGCCTGGGTGATCGTGCAGCTGGCTAATTGGTAGCAGCATTTAACTCCACACTCTGGGCAGTACTCTTCGTGGAAGCAACAAGTCAGCTTCATGCTGCTTGTATCCACTTTGGCTTGGTTCTTGCACCTAAATCTTCAGACCCCTTGGCTTTGGACTTGGCTCTGTGTTTCTGGCTCCTGACCCCGGCTTGGCTTTAGACTTTGCACTGTCTTCTTGGGTCCCGACCTTGGCCTGTTCTGGACTCCCTTTGACTGGCACCCCAGCCCATGACAAGAGAGATGTCAGAGTCCCACAGCACTTAGGCTCAACAACATCCTTAGAAGGATCAAGTTGATTGAGTTCAGTAGTAGCAGGTCATTTGTACATACATTCTGTGCAAATGCTAGGCGGGAGGGGAAAATATATACTATGTTCAAAACGATATCTTCTGACTGAGTTAGGCCAATCAGAGGTGCTAGCCTTATGTGCACAAAGAAACATCTATAGGTTCCCAGGGAAGGAGAGAGCATGAAGCATCAAGGTCACGAAACCAGATAAGGGCCAGTGAGTGAAGAGAAAGCTAACATTCCTGGACAGTAAGATGTTCACCCATCAGACTCCCTTCCTCCCTCCCTCACTATGGCAGCATAGCTGACATTCTTGGACAGTAAGATGTTCACCCATCAGACTCCCTTCCTCCCTCCCTCACTATGGCAGCATAGCTGACAAGAGATCCCTCTTCCATCATCACAACTGCACTCATGGGAGAGCCAGAGTGATGTTCTTCCCACCTTCCCCCTCTCTGTAGACCACTGATCCACATGAATATTAATCCACGTAAGTCCCATGGTTATGCAAATCAACTTTATTGGGGTCAGAAGGGAATGCTGGGGGGGGAGAAAGCTGTGGAAAATCTGCAACAATCTTTGCCTTCAGCTGATACCTGGATCCAACCCATAGAAAGGGTTTTATTTAAAAAAACATGTTTTGAAATACTGGTAACTGAGATATATTTCTGACAATAAGCTAGTTTCATTATGTGTTAAATACCTTGTGCACTCCCAAAACACATTATTTATTAGCATTATCCTTTACATTGACATCTTGTGTTGGTTACATTAAATCTTGTGTGGGTTACATTAAATCAATCAATGAGCATGTGGTGGTTAGGTGTTTCCAGATTTAAGACATTGGTATCTTTTTGTAAATTATTTAAGTAAATAAGAATAACAGATATCAGAAGCTGCTGTTACCTAGATACCAAAACCAGTGATTCAGAACCGTTTGATCATATCTCATGTGGCTTCAGTTCTATGGCTAGAAATATCTGTACCGTATTATACCTTTTTTCTTGGCTAAAGGATTAGAGGAAGAATAAGGTATATTAAGTATTTTATATGTCCATGTTCTTGTTTCTATTTAGCATTTTCAGTGGAAAGGGCCCTCAAAATGGCTTACAATTAAATCATAATAAAATATCATAAAACAGTTCATGAACAAATACTAAATATTGGCAGTTTATCTTTATTGGGAAAAAAGAAATAATGCAAGTTCCCTTGAAGCTGGCAAACCAGGATGTACTTCCCCCCTGAAGATTGTAATGAGGTTGATGCAGCAAATTACCTCGAGAGTGATTTCTACAACATCAGGGCCACCACCCAGAAAGCTCTATTTCTAGTAGATGTTAATATTTTCTGAAAAAGTAATAGCACTCATAGGGAGATCTCTCAGGCAGGTTGTTACCTATGTGGAGTTCTTTTCTGTTCGGAATTAATTCCCATTTTATCCAGAGTTCCTTTTAAATAAATAATGGAAGTTTTTAGTACAGAGATGAATATGAAGTTTACCCAGGACAAATATCATTGATTTCAATGCTGCCTTGCAGATATGTTTGCAACACAGATGCATAAAAGCAGTGTGCATGAATATAACAAGGCTACGAAACTATCTACTCCTATAACTTGGAGGTGAAGAGACAGAATGAGATTAATAATTTTGTTGAAATTGAAAGCATAAAAGTGTTGTTGTTTTTGTCATCCACCTGCTATATTTCTGTGACTACATTTGTATGTGTTTTTTTAAACCCTTAATAAGATAGTTGGCTGTTGTTTATTTTATTTATAGATTTCCTGCACTGCCCCACCATTTCTTGTGTGTACTATCTACCCATTACTACCCATAAGAACAATAGAGAAGCCAATTGTCAGCTAGCTGCCATGTTTCATTTGTATTTGTCCTTTCCTGCCTGTGGCGCGACTGCGCTTGCTCGCTTGCACTGCTCGCTTGCTGTAAACAGCGATAGGGAGGTGCTCATGAGACCGTGCGAACTGGCGCTGCCAGACTGGGTTATCTGACTAACCTTGAAGAGGAGGGAGGGCTTGCGTTCCACTGTTGGTGTGAATATTTCTGCTCTCATGAGGCACGGAGACTCTCCCGTTCATTATGTAATCTCCTGCCGGGAGAATTCCCATGCATGCGCTTGGATTTCATTTGCTGAGCCACTTGCAGCATCAGGTTATATGTACTGATGCACCTGCCCCATTGTCATTCCTAACAATATCCCTGTAGATCATGGCAACCCTATGTCCTTTCCAGCCAACCATCAGCCTCCCTTTATCTGCCTGTCAGTCTTCAGGTTTACAACTCCTCCCCCCTCCCTGCACCCTCTACCTAGGGAAAGGGCAGTCTTTCCCTGCAATGGGAATCAAAGCAGCTGACATCATTCTCCTCTCCCCCATATGATCTGCACAACAACCCTGAGGTATGTTAGGTTGAAAGTCTGTGAATGATCCATAATCCCCCAGGCAGCTTTTATAACACGAACCTGGGACCTGCAAACCATCCTCTGAAGCACTATCAGGTACATATTACTGGCAGTAACAGGGTGACTGCTGGCAGCTTTCCTATCATTTTTTGCCTTGTGGTATCCTGCTTGTGAAAGGAGCTGCGGTGGCTCAAGTGGTTAAGACGCTGAACTGCAGGCTGTGGAAGGTCAGTAGTTCAGCAGTTTGAGACCCGGGTGCCGCAAGACGGGGTGAGCTCCTGTCTCTAGTTCCAGCTCCTGCCAACCTAGCAGTTCGAAAGCAAGAAATTGCAAGTAGATAAATAGGTACCACTTCAGTGGGAAGGTAACAGCATTCCGTGCGCCTTGGTGTTTAGTCATGCCGGCCACATGACCACGGAAACATCTTCAGACAGCGCTGGCTCTTCGGCTTTGAAACGGAGATGAGCACCACAACCCTAGAGTCGGACTCGACTGGCTTTCGAGCAAGGGAACCTTTACCTTTACTCTGCTTGTGGTGTGATTTGTGTTTTCTGTGATGTGGCATGGTTGTGTTATTGGGTTTGTTTCTTTTGAAGGGGAAGTGATGTGTTGTGAGTGAGGACATATTTTACCTCAGGATACACCAGGTTGCATATACAACTAACAGTTCCAACTATCTCGGGGGGGGGAGTTTGAGGTGTGGAATGGAGTGAGGTCCAATCAGCTTCCATATACAAATGACCTTTAAATGCTGGCCCAGTAAGAGAAGAGTGGCATAGAACCAATTCAATGCCAACTGATTACTCTTGAGTGGCCGTTCATCTGCCAACAGGTGATGCGGTACTCTTCAAGGGTCAATGGGAGAGACTGGAATCGTGAATAACCCTATATTATAATCCTGTTTTGGCATGGCAAGATTATATGCTCTCCCTCAGCCATTGGCCCGTCAGCCGCCACTCAAGAATACTCATGTGCCATTGGACGGGTGCTGGGTCTGCTCCTCTTCCCCACCCACTCCACCTTCAGCCACTGTGCCCTGTCAGAATTACTGGCAAAAGGCTTTCTCTCTTGATGAAGATGCCTTTCCTGTGTGGGACTAACTCTTCCCTCAGTGGCTGTTGGTATGTGTCATGAAATGGCAGTTACCTGTATTTGTAAGATGGCTGTGGTTCTTTGTTTAAAATGTTCCCCCGTAAGGTTTAATTGAGCTGTAGTTCCAGAGAGGGGCCTACAGGGGTATCACTCAGTGGGTTGAATGGGGCTTCCTCATCTGCTGGCCTACAGTTCCCAGCTGCCCCAAGGCCAAAAAGTGTGGAAGAACAGGGACTGTCCCAAGGCAGTCTTCATCCCTGTGTTAGCAGAAATCCTCTGGTGTAGGATTAATCCTTAGCCCAAATCCATTTTATGTACAATGGGGGCGTGCTGAGTTCTTTTGATCTTTGTATACAGAGAGTAGAATCAGAACGAACACTCCCTTTTCCCCATAAAGAGACAACACAACTGGATGTTTAAAAAGAAATGTTGTTTTTACTGAATAGTATTGGAATTCATGCATACAAAAACAAATTCGTTCACACACACACTCACAAGTTCCTTTAGGTACAATATGAAAAGGAAAGCAATTAGTATAGAAAATAATAAATGTTGACTGACTGGGTGGTAACACACAAAAGGTTGACGAATATACTTATCTGATCCAGAAGAGAGTTTGATCTTCTCAATGAGGGATGCGGGAACGAAAGATCTATCTAGAGGGATTCTACTGCACATGAGTGGACCAGCCAAACATGTGTGGGCTTCTTGGCGGCCGTCCAAGAAAGCACGTGATAATTACCTTTAGCAGAGCTTCAGTTGCCTAGGTGGGGGGGGGGATGGCTAGCTAGCTTGATTGCTAGCTGGCAGAACTTACAAAAAGGTGGGGTAAAGGCGACTAGCGACGAACAAAGGATGAACATCGCCTTTTAAAACCTAGTATGGGGGTTGGCATCAGTGCTAACCTCCTGTTCTTAGTCTGTCCCAGTCCCTATGTCTATTGGCCATTGGGATGTGACGTACCTATCTAGAGGGAGTGGGGCAATATTCAAATTCTACCCTATGCTTCTATAGGAACCATTTGGCCAAGGTGTCACAATTGCATTGCCATGGAAACCTTTGATGTGAAGATGCTCTGCCTTGGTCCAGGGGTTGTAAACAGAAAATAGTCACTTTCAGATGCAAACCAGGGTTACGTGTTATCCAGAAATTCCTTGATGGTGGAATACTTCTTGTTTGTGAGAGTCCGTGTGGCTAAGCATAATGGAGAATGCTTCTTCTTCCCAAGGCAAGATGGGTAGGTGTGTGTGTGCCTTCATTAGCATACTGGTGCAGGCAGCACATTGGCACATCAGCTTCCAGGTGCAGGCAAACCAAAGCAAGCAAATCACACAGCATTCCAAACCCATACACAAATGCAGATACATTGCATACATTCAAGCATCAGCACAATACAGATAAAAATACATTTTTAAACACATCTGCTAACACCTGGGAGGCAGCAGAAACTCAGCTACTCCACAGTCGGCTGGACTGGGGAATGAATGGACATTTCCCTGCTCTCTTGGGCTACAGAGAGAGGCTGAGTTACAGGTGAGCCCACAACCTCCAGAGGTAGAAACTATTGTGTGGAGGGTAAGAGGATTGTGTTTAACCCCTGTTGATTTATGTCTTGTTGGTTCATAGTGTGTGCTTACTCCTACAGTGTGTGTGCACTCCATAACTGTAAATAGTTAAATACAGGTATGTCCAACTTCAAACAGTAAGTGATCTATTTTTCTGGCCAAAAGTGTTGCCAGAGGTGCTGCCTTTTACTCTTGGGTAGCCCCAATAGTAAGGTCACCCCACTTCTAATCTGACCCAGAGACCCACAAAACTCAGGCCAAGGAAGGCACTCCGGGTTCTGAAACACAGAGCTAGCCATAGCTCTGAAAAAGGGGTCTCCATTTTCAGGTCACAGGCAACCTCAGAGCAAGCCTCCAGTTGTCCCCCTCCGCCCAGCAGAGATTATGTTTATGGAATAACAGTGAGTTCTAGCAGGTAAAGTATCTACATTTCTAAAGTCTATTTAATTCTTTGTCTGAATATTTGTCTTTTCTACTCTGTCCCTCAAGACACCGGGATAAACCAATCAAATTATTAATGATCCTTCCTAATGCTAATCAGGGACGTCTCCCACCTTTTGTTTACCCTGGCCAGGACCATTAGTGGTCAGATAATCCATTTAACTAGCCACCCAACACCTGGCTTCTATTGTTAAATCCAGACTCTGCCTCTCATTAGTCACATCTATGCCTTGCCCATTCTGATGCCACACACCCCTGGGACTCATCATTGGTCCAGGAAATCTATTGTTCTCACCTGAGACCAGCCCCCAGGACCACCCATTGGTCTGCATTGTCTTCCATAGGGTATATCCCAG
>NW_015167609.1:49023-72935 GCF_001447785.1 Gekko japonicus
TTCGCCATAGTAGGCAACCAAGCTTGGTTCAGACAAAGGAAAGAAACCCTTTGCAGGCCTTTGTGAGGAACTCATTGCAGCCAGTCCTAACTAGGGTTGCCAGCTCCAGGTAGGGAGATTCCTGGAGATTTTATGGTAGAGTCTATGGAAGCCAGGGTTTGGGGAGGGGAAAGGCCTCAGCTGAACAGAATGCCATACAGCCCACCTTCCAAAGCAGTTATTTCCTCCTGGGGTGGGGGGAGAAATCTGTTGTCTGGAGTTTGGCTGTGATACCTGTTGATCTTCAGACTCCACCTGGAGGTTGGCTGCCCTAGGCGTAGCAGTCAGTGCTTCAGAGCAGGGTCTGCCAGATCCAGGTTCTTGCTGTAGAAGCTGAGTGGGTGATTTTGTACCAGTCTTTCAGCCTAACCTACCTCACAGGGTTGTTGTGCAAGTCAAAAGGGGGAGAGGAGAATGATGTAAGCTGCTTTGGTCCCCATTGCAGAGAAAAACTACTTTTTCTCCTGGGAAACCATTGTTGCTAATCTCCAGGTGAGAGCTGGAGATCAGTCAGAATTACAACTGCTCTCCAGATGGCAGAGATCAGTTCCCCTGGAGAAAATGGTGCAGTCAGGGCTTCAGAGGATGGAAGAGGCTGCAGGTGTGTGTGGGGGGGTAATAGAAAGCTGAAGAGAGAGGGGGAAATAAAGGTAGGTTGATGAGTGGCTGGGAAGGAGATAGGGTTGCCAGCTCCAGGTGGGAAATTCCTGGAGATTTGAGGGATGGAACCTGGAGAGGGTGAGGTTTGAGGAGGGGTGGGACCTCAGACAGGTACGATGCCATAGTCTCCACCCTCCCAACCAGCCATTCCCTTCTGGGGAACCACTGTTGCCAATCTCAGGAGAAGGGTGGAAATTACTCAGAATTACAAGTGTTCTCCAGGAGGGAGGAGGGAGGAGATGGAAAGCTGAAATCAGAAAAGCAGATAATGGCAGGTTGATGCTTGGCTGGGAAGGAGATAGGGTTGCCAACTCCAGGTTGAGAAATTCCTGGAGATTTGAGGGGTGGAGCCTGGAGAGGGTGAGGGTTGAGGAGGGGTGGAACCTCAGACAGGTACAATGCCATAGACTCTACCCTCCAGACCAGCCATTTCTTCCTGGGTAACAATTGTTGCCAATCTCCAGGTGAGGGCTGGAGATCACTCAAAATTACAACTGCTCTTCAGGTAGCAGAGATCAGTTCCTGTGGAGAAAATGTTGGACTCTGTGTCATTATACCCTGCTGAGGTCACCACAGCATATTGATGCTGAGTGCCCAAGGTCTTGGCACTCTCCCAGAGTCTCTTTCTATAGCTCATTGTATTTATTTCCACAACGGACCTTATTTCTTGTGTGTGTGTGTGTGTGTGTGTGTGTGTGTGTGTGTGTGTGTAAGAGCAGGGCTATTTTTGGGCTGGGATGCCCCAGAACAGTGTTCTGACTGGCTTCCAAGCCCATCCCACCCCTCACCCTTCCCTTGACAAAAGCCCTGCTCTGCCTCACCCTTGGTAGAAGAAGAAGTGGCAGCATGCACCAGAGCACATGCTCATCCTGTTGCCAGCCACTACTGCTCCACTGCATCTCCCCGTGTCTCTCCACCAAAAGCACACCAGGCTGGTTTCTCAGGCAAGGTAACTTAGTTGGTGCTGTTGGGGGGGGGGGTGAGAAAGCCCTGGGCACCATCCTTCCCCTCTGCAGTGTGGCCTGGCAGCCCTTGAGAGTCTGCCATGGCCAGCACTGTTGGGGGAGTCGGGCGTGTGTGTGTGTGTAAACGAGGTGGGTGGGTGTGGTAAGGCCCTGGATGCCCTCCTTCCCCTCCTCAGCATGGCCTGGCAGCCTTCAAGGGTCTGCCACAGCCGGCGCTGTCAGAGGAGGCAGGCAGTGTGTGTGTGCGAGTGTGTGTGTGTGCAGGTGGGGGGGGATGGATGTGGGAAGGCCCTGGGTGCCCTTCTTCCCCTCTGTAGCATGGCCTGACAGCCCTTAAGGGTCTGCTGCAGCCAACGCTGTCGGGGGAGGTGGGTGGTGTGTATGTGTGTGTGCGCGCAGGCGGGGGGTGGGGGTGGAAAGGTGGTGCTCTAGCATTAGTCTCTAGGAAACCATAGAGATGAAGGCTAGAGCGCCACAGCTGGATGTCTCTGTAATGATTCCTTGTTCTGGTGTGTGTATGTTCCTTTAAATATTGGTTTGCAATAATGCAAGGAGGGCGATGGGGGAGATGTGTGTGCTTTGATTGGTTGATGACTGAGAGTGTGGCAGGAGATTTTCTGAGAGGATTAATCTCTCTGTGTGTGGGTGTTTTTATGACAGAGTTCAAAGAGTGTTCAGTGTGTCTTTGGAGAGTGAAGTGTGAAAAGCTTTAAAGAGAGTCTGTGGAGAGAGAGAGTCTATAAGGAAACAAGCTGTGTCTAAACTGTGTGATTAGACCAATGTTTTATCTTGTGTGGAAAAGTCAAAGAGTTTAGCCAGATTGGCTACACATATGAGAAAGAGAGAGAATCCTGTCAGAGTGGAATTTTGGTGTCTGAGAGACTGGTGTGACACCAAGCTTACTAGTTATATTTTACAAGTTTTTTTTTCCCCCAGAAACTTATTTTGTTCTTTTTTCAATAAATCAATTTTTGTTTAAATATCCCTTCCTCAGGGCCACATAGTCCTACAATACTTCCTCAGGGCCACATAGTCCTCTGAAGTGCCCAGACCCTGGGTTACACTACCAAAGGAGAGAGAGTTGGAATGTTAAATTCCTGGTGGCAGCAGAAACTACCAAGTTCATGTACACAAAGTGTGAATTAAAAGGAAAAAAAACACATTTCCCCTAAAAGCAAGTACATCACAGAGTATGAATTAAAGGAAAAACAGGTCCCCCAAGTAGGAAGGATGCCACAGTCTCCAACTGGGTGTCAACTGGCACAAGGAACGGGCTCCACTGCTTGCTCTGCCTGGCCTCCTTAGCCCCATCTGCTCCCAGCGGCCCACATTTGGTGGGTGATCTGCTTGCTGGCCACTTGGCTACGTCTCTCCCCTCCCAAGCCTGCAGACCAAGATTAGCAGCAGCAGTTTGCCATCAGGGCTGCCTGGGTGGGCGGTTGAGCTTCTTGCCGCTGGGCAGCATAGCTACCCCCTCTTCCCCCGAGCTGTTCTGTGCCAGCTCTGGTCTCATGGCCATAAACAAACAGCTATAAGCCGTCTCAGAGTTCAGCCAAATCAACCCCCTCGAATAAAGAAGCTCCTTCTCGCCTTGGCTGCCTTCAAGCCCTCTCAGCCTCTAACAATTCCCCCCATCCCCACCTTGCCAGCTGCCCCTGTGGGCGTCCGGCAGTTTCTCAGTGTCTCTTGTGGTTCTCTCTGCTTCTGGGCACACCTGCCTGCCATTTCCAGTCATGCCCCCCTCCACTGTCCCTACACAGCCAGACACTCACATCTCCCTTCTCTCATCTTCCCTGCTGACAATGCTGACTCCTCTGCCAAGCACAGGGGCACAGGCAGGTGGGCTGGGTGGCAGAGGCTTTGCTCAGCGTGCAGCCTGCCCTCCTCATCACCTTCCATCCCCGGGGCTCTGATCTTTCTCTACATGCTGCATTTGTTCCTGATCCACAGTCAGAGCAGTGAAAACAGCCCTGATCGCTAGTTGCTGGCTTCAAACCATGGCAGTTGTTGTGCTAGAACCAGGCTTCAATATTTAAAGGCATGAGTTTCTACTTTCTATACTGTGTCCCTTTATTTTTGTGAATTCTAAAGGTTATAGAGCAATTCTCAGTCCTTCAGAGGCAGAGTGCAATGTCAGTTATAACTTTTTAACAGACTGTAAACTGTGAAATGCTGAACATAAAGGGATGCTCAATCTTGTGTGATCTGGCTAAATACCCCCCCCCCTTTCACTCTCCTCTCCCCATCAGCACTTATATGGAATGGCTGTTTGATCCTGGTCTGTTCTTGTCTCTTGCTCCCCCCTTTCTTTTTGGAGGTCACAGACCCCTCCCATACTTAGTCCTTGGAGGCAGCGGGTTGAGTCTCTGCCTTTCCACAGATTGCAAGGGCTTCAAAGTGTTGCCAGCTCTGGGTTGGAGATACCTGGAGATTTTGGGGATAGAGCTTCTGGAGAGAGGGGTTTGGGGAGGGTGTGAGATTTCAGTGGGATATAACGCCTAAGAGTCATCCTCCAAAGCATCCACTTTCTCCAGGGGAACTCATCTCTGTCACTTGGAAATCAGTTCTAATTCTGGGAGACCTGAAGGTTGGCAGTCCTGTTTACTCCTCCAGCTTCTGGACCTTCAAAGTTCATGCCCCCCTCTAGGTTACAGTCCCATAGCAACATGGGGGGAGGGGAGAGGCTTCAACGTGTGCTTTTGTTTTAATGGAAAGGGTTCTTGTGCTCCTGTGTAGAAAATTGATCTTTAGAAGTTTCATGTTGCCCTTGTGGATTCCTAGAAGTTTCAGGCTCCCCTTTGGAATGCATCTGGCTTGACCAATTGTCCAAATGGCCCCCATAAATCCAGATGCCTCAGTGAAGCATGGCAGAGATACACGTAGGCTCCTGGAAGGGAGGGGGACATGGATCAGTTTACTGCAGAGACTGGTCTATGAAACCCCACCTTTCCCCACCCTGTTGCCATGACAAACACCTAATTTGGAAAGTACCTATCTCATTGGATTGGCTAATGGCCAAAGCTAATTCTAATGAGATTGGGGTTCAAATTAGCTAACCCGGGAAGCAGAGCTCACTTTTCTGGCTTCCTCCTAAATGTATCCTGAAATGCTGTATCTCATGTAGTAAGGGCCACAGGGCCATAGGATTTCTTGTTTTAATGTCTTTTCTAGTCTAGTTGTAAGTATCTGCTAATAAACTTTTATTCTGTTTATAACTGTGTCTGAGTGATGTACCATTGACTCTAAGCCTTTTCCTCAGTGCCTGAGACTGCTTGTCCAATTGCTACTACCTGGCTAAGAATATTCTTGGATTAAGTCCCAAAAGCCAGTCAAGACTTTGAACCTTCTCTTGGGCTGGAAGGGGACTATAGTGAAAGGTTCTGGTGGCAGGTGTCTTAAATCCAAAGAGAGACTACCTCTCTTGGGTTTTTGTGTAAAACTTATTGTCTCAGTCCATGATCCTTTCCCTTTCCAGTCCTGGATTGGATTGAGAAAGAGAAAGAATCCTGACAGCTCCTACCCTGCTTTGAAAAAAAGACTCTGGCAAAAACAAGGGGAATTGCTTCTTTGAATTCTTGCATGCAATCCTGGCTTCATCAGAGCTGGCTGCAAGAACAGATAGACTTTCTGTGTGTGTATGTGTGCCTGTGAGTCAGGGATTGGGGGCAGCACTGTCAACACTGTGTGTATGTGTGTGTGAATAATTTGAAGTTTGAGCATTTTAATTGGACTGAAATATTTTGTGCTCTCTGCCTCAACTTGATTCATGCTTTTACAACTGATCACCAGACTAATTTGGAGGGTGTACACTATAGAATTATACCACACCGAGGTCCCTTCCCTCTCCAAACTGCACTCTTTCAATCTTTCCAGGCTCCACCCCCAAAATCTCCAGGTATTTCCCAACCCAGAGCTGGCAACTGTATCTGGGATCATAAATGCTGTAGATATACCATCTTTTTCCAATAATGTCCACGAGTGAAATGATCTGTCTGATCTTTTATGTACGAAGCTGAAGTGTATCCAAGTATTTTTGGTTTACAATGTTTTTGCCAGTTTTGTCAAAACCGTTTTGACAACAAACAAGGTAAACTGAATAAGAAGCAAAAGGTGGGTGTGGCTGGATGACCACACATCTGGTAACATGGGGTGTGACCTAATATGCTAATGAGCTGTGCTGTCAGGGGGTGGCCTAATATGCTAATGAGTTTCTGCTGTTGGGTGTGACCTATTATGCTAATGAGTCCCTCCTGGGCTTTTTCTACAAAAAGAGCCCTGTTAAGGTTATGTCCCATGTAGGCCTCACCTGTGCTCTTCATAGATGTCACTCCAGAAACTGAAGATACTCTTCATCATTCAAACAACAGTTTGATCACAAATTGCAAGCAGCAACTTCAAACACTCAAAAACAAAAAGTACCTATTTTCTGTCCTGTATCTGAAGAAGTGTGCATGCACACGAAAGGTTATACCATGAATAAAACTTTGTTGGTCTTAAAGGTGCCACTGGACTCAAACTTTGTTCTGCTGCTTCAGACCAACACGGCTACTCCACCCGAATCCATTTTCTGTCCTGTTTGGATTGTTCTAAATTGTATTGGAAATGTTTTGTTTTCTTGAGGAGGTCCTTTCCTGTCTCCCCATTTGCCATCTGCCTGTCTACATAACAGAGAAAAAAATGTTACCTTATACAAGAGATGCACTTTCCTAGGTTTCTTGAACTGGAGTGGAGAGATGTTTTGATTTCGAAACCTAATTCCCCCAAATTAAATTATCTCTGCTGTGCTATCTAGAATATCTCACAGAAATAAGTGATGATACAGAGAACATGGAATAAAACTTGGCCCACAACTTTATTAAAATTCAACTGATTTGTTGTGGGAGGGGGAACATTTTGATTAACTTGATTAATTTTATCAACTCCCATATTAACACCCAATGCCTTGGTCCAGATGGCTAATATAGCTTTCTGTATTCTGTGAATTGTGTGTATGGGCAGGTGTTTGGACAATTCACCTTTCTCTGATCCCTAGAAATACAGCTTAATCGTACTGACAAGCCCTCTTCAGGTCACTGCCTCCCTGGGATATAAAGCTTTGAGTAGAAAGTATCATAAACACATTCTATTAGGGCAGAGGTTTGCATGTTTGTGCATGTCTGTTCTTTGGTATGCCACCATCCCAAACTAAATATACACTTTTACATTTACTGGTGGTCTGGAGTCACCAGTAAAGGTTCTTTCTGCACCTGTGCAGTGGATAGACTTTCCCAGCTCCCACTCCTCTGTGTGTGCGTGTGAGCATACACACACATGTGCTGCAAGCAGCTTGGCATATGGGAAGGTATTTGAACACAACCTGGTCTCTTAATCAGGAAAATAATTTCATTTACTACAGTTTAACTGACTAGAGCATATTACATGGCAAAAATGACTATCATACACATAGCCTATAGCAGATCTAGGAAAACAAAAGGATAATCACAATCTCTAGTCTAACCTTAATGTCAGAGTCTTTTTATCTCTGCATCCCTCCTCTGCATATATAAGAAAAAATGTTTATCCAGGCTCCCAGTGCTGAATCTGATCCCCAGTGTTTGAACAACAACCTGAAAGGAATGCTTATTTTTAATCCTTCCCACCCTAGCTGGGTGGAAATGCCTTACCAATCCAGAGTTTGAGCATCTCTCCCTTTGTGGGACTGCAGCCTCTTATCTCCAATCACCACGGAGCTCATGTCTCATGTTTCATTGCCCAGCTCATGGTTTGGCAATAACCATCAGTCTTGCCCTTTGGGGTAGTTTGGGGAAATGATTTTGTCTTCAGGGGAAACTCATCTCGTTTGCTGACACTTTGTACATTTTATGGCCCTTCTTCCTGGGAAATAGTGATGTTCCCAAAGCACTGGGGACCCTCTTCAAAGCACCTTACAGCTCTCAGGCTTGACAGCAACTTGATCAGTTATGTTACCAAGGGGGAGATAGGGATATGCATGTGTAACCATTACATGTGCACCTCCAGATACCCAGCTAAGGGACCTAATGTGGAAAGCACTACTGGAAGGGAAAGAAAGGGGGAATGGAGATGAGGAGAGGTTAAATAGGGAAGAACTTTTTAAAATGTAAGAACATAAAGAGAAGCTAATGTTGGATCAGGCCAATGGCCCATCAACTACAACGAAAAAAAATATTCTTTCAGCCCTCACACCAAGACAGGATGCATACGTAATAAAATTTCATTTTTAAAAATATTAAAACCAACCAAAAGCAACATATTATTAAAACAAAACCAGAGCTAAAATACATGCAAATACATTAAAAAAAACATTGGGCAGGAAGAAGAGATCACTGATGGAATATCAAACAAAATGAAAGTCTTCAGCTGCTGGTAGAAGATAGCAACAGGAGGGGAAAGGTGAATTTTCCTGGGGAGAGAGTTTCAGAGTCTGGTGTCATACAGAACAGAACAGAAATCTTTATTGGCATAACATAAGTAAACCAGGCAAGGAAAAGTTTAAGGGGTAGTACAAGAACAACATCAACCAATATTCCCGATATTCCAAAATACAAGACAATCCTAACATGATTTACAAGAATTACAGAGTATTACTCTTGACTTCCATACGTAGGTCAAAAATTCAGCGACAGATAGTGTTATTGCTGGGCTCTTGTCTGCTAAAAAAAAAAATTAAATCCCTGTCCAGAAAATCTCTCTGCGAGGGGAGAAAAGGGTGAATCAAGATATTGTGCATAACGGAGTATTTGGGACAGCGAAGAAGGATATGGGTAATAGAGTCAGGTTCCCCAAGATTACAGTTACAAAGTCTATCCCTGTATGGAACTCCCCTGTATCTACCTGAGACTACTACTGAAGGGAAAAGGTTGAACCTTGCAAGCATAAAAACCCTCCTAAAAACTGAGGTTATCAGATTAGCGATATACGGTAGCATGGAGGTATGCAAGGGAAGGAGGGGTAATGAATAGGGAGAACAAACTCCAAGAGTGTCATACAGAAGAAGTTCCTATCCCAGGTTGCCACCCACCTTTGAAGATGACCATAGTGCTTGGGCAGGTTCATTAGGAAGTAGGCAATCCGTCAGTTATGTTGGTGTCAGGTTCCCAGTAAATCCACTTTCAGTCCAATAGTCTTTTAGGAAAGCTTTATTAGAAGCAGAGATATGAGATAGTCCAGGGAAGAGATTCCTTGCAGAGACTAATTAAAAATGAAACTTTACCAAGTGTATAGAGAACGGATGTACTCCCCCTTACGTCACCCTGATTTCCCCCTCAGCCCAAAAGCTTCACAGTGGAAAGTTCTGAAGCGGAGTGTCCATGAGAATCTTCCCATCCTCAGGTGCAAAGGCTGATAAACAACAAAGCAAGGCTACGCACTCTCCCTCCCTGTAGGAATGTTGAGGCATGGCAGAGAGGGCGATGAGCAAGCAGAGCAAAACAATAACCCAAGCAGCAGAGAAGCTAGCCTGCCAAGCTCAAGCACATAAGCCCAGAGCCTGATTCTGACAGTTGGTCCCAAACCATATAGAACTTTAAATGTCAACACCAGCATCTTGAATTGCACCCTGAAACAAATTGGGAGCCACTATAGATGGGTCAAGACTGGAGAGATATGGTTCCTATGACCCACTCTGATCAACAGCCTGGCATCAGCATTCTGCACCAATTGAAGTTTCTGAACACTTGTTATGGGCAGCCCCATGTAGAGCAGATTGAATCATAGAATCACAGAGTTGGAAGGGGCCATACAGGCCATCTAGTCCAACCCCCTGCTCAATGCAGGACCAGGCTAGAGCATTCCTGACAAGTGTTTGTCCAGCTGCTGCTTAAAGACTGCCGGTGAAGTGGAGCTCACTACCTCCCTAGGCAACTGATTTCACTGTTGCACAACTCAGCCTGAAAAAGATGTTTTTTCTAATATCCAGCCAGTACCTTCCTACCCTTAATTTAAACCCATTATTGCAGGTCCTATCTTCTGCTGCCAACAGGAACAGCTCCCTGCCCTCTCTTCTGCACCTGCTCCATTCTGTCCACATTCTTTTTGAAGTGAGGCCTCCAGAACTGCACACAATACTCCAGGTGCGGCCTGACCAATGCAGTGTACAGAGGGACTATGACATCTTGTGATTTGGATGTTATGTCTCTGTTGATACACCCCAAGATTGCATTAGCCTTTTTTGTCACTGCATCACACTGATGGTTTCGGAGGGGGGGGATTTACGCTTCTGTTTACGGTTCGCTCATTTTAACTCACAGTTCATTGGAGATCAGCTGAGCTCTGAGCAGGAGCAGGAGAGAGAGTTGTGAGAGAGGTGAGTGGGTTTCTTTTACTTGCTTTCAGCGGAGAGAATTCAGCTAAGGATATTTTGTGGGAAAACTGTGTTTAGCAGTGTGTGGAAGCACTTAGAGTTCTTGCAGAGTCCTGGCTGATTGAGTGTGGGAGAGGAACGGGCATTGTTTGACTGGGATTGCCTGTAATTGAGAGGAAGTGGAAGGGGCATTGTTTTGCCTGTGATTGAGTGCCTGGTGAATTTGAATTTGAATAGCTGCTGCCTGACCTCTGCTGGGGGAGGCCTCTATTTAAGGAAGCACCTTGCCAGAGGCACGAGCTATCTGCCCACTGGGCAGAAGTCTTGGGTGTGTCCTCGGTGCAAGGAGCTCCTGGTTCTCAGGGAACGTGTGTGCTCCCTTGAGGCCAAGGTGGCTGACCTGGAGAAGCAGAGACAGTCAGCTAGGCACACAGAAAAGACTCTCGGGGACTTGTTAGCTTCGTCCCACTCTGGATCTGGCAGCCCCGCTGCTGTCAGGGAGCATGAGGGTCTAGGGGAAACAGGGCACCATGCTGAGGATAAGGGGAATGTGCCCTCAGAAGGGACCTCTTCCCCAGCTGGTGAGCGGCTCTCCTTTTGCACCAAGGAACCATCCCTGAGCAGGGTGGGAGGGGGGCTCTTGGTAGTGGGTGATTCGATCCTTAGGCAGGTAGACAGCTGGGTGGCGAACCCGCGTACTGACCGTATGGTGACTTGCCTGCCTGGTGCGAAGGTAGCGGACATTACGCGTGTTTTAGATAGGCTGGTAGATAGTGCTGGGGAGGAGCCAGTGGTCGTGGTGCATGTCGGCACCAACGATGTGGGGAAATGCAGTCGTGAGGTCCTGGAGGAGAAATTTAGGCTGCTGGGCAGGAAACTTAGGTCCAGGACCTCCAAGGTAGCCTTCTCAGAAGTGTTACCTGTTCCACGCGCAGGGCCGGAGAGACAGGCAGAGATCAGGAGTCTCAATGCGTGGATGAGACGATGGTGTAGGGGGGAAGGGTTCAGGTTTGTTAGGCACTGGGATACTTTTTGGAACAAGAGGGAGCTGTACAGGCGAGACGGTCTCCACTTGTCCCGAGAAGGAACCAGGCTGCTGGCACTTAAAATCAAAAAGGTGGCAGAGCAGCTTTTAAACTGAATATTGGGGGAAAGCCGACAGGAGATGAAAAGTCTCTGGTTCGGGTTGGCTCATCTGAGAGAGGTGAGGGGGTACCGGTTGCTTTTCTACAGGGAGGTGGATTGAAATTGTCCACAGAGGCCATGGCTGGTGACATGGACTGCCGGACAACGACTCGAGATAGCAAGAGGAAGGATGCAGGCTTAACTTGTAAGGGAAATTACAGCTGTTTCTATACAAATGCTAGAAGTGTCCGAGGTAAAATCGGGGAGTTGGAGTGCTTGGTGTCGGAGGGAAAAATAGACATTGTGGGTATTTCTGAAACTTGGTGGGATGAGGAAAATCAGTGGGACACAGTGATTCCCGGTTATATATTATATCGGAAGGATAGGGGGGGAAGGGTTGGAGGTGGGGTAGCTCTGTATGTCAGAGAGGGTATAAAGTCTAGAAAGATTGAGAGGCTAAGTGAATTGGATTCGCTTCTGGAAGTTCTATGGGTTGAAATAGGGGGGCCAAAAGGAAACTTAACACTGGGAGTTTGTTATCGCCCACCAGATCAAAAGATAGAGGAGGATTATAAAATGATGAATGCCTTAAAGATAGCAACTAGACAAAAACACTGTGTAATAATAGGTGATTTTAACTACCCACACATTGATTGGGTCAATATGTGTTCTAGTCGGGAAAAAGAGATTGAGTTTCTAGACACTCTAAATGACTGTGCTATGGAGCAGATGGTCACGGAACCTACCAGGGGAGAGGCGATCCTTGATTTGGTCCTAAGTAACACTCAAGACCTGGTGAGAGATGTAAAAGTGATTGCACCGCTTGGAAACAGTGATCATAATGTTGTTGAGTTCATCATTTGTACAAATAGAGAATTGGCCAAAAAGACTCACACAACCATTTTTAACTTTAAAAGGGGTAATTTCTCTGATATGAGGGGACACGTGGGGAGGAAACTGAAAGGAAAAGTAGAAAGGGTCAAAACAATTGGGGAAGCTTGGGATCTATTTAAAACTACGATCCTAGAAGCTCAAAAAATATATATTCCGCAGGTTAGGAAAGGCACAAACAGGTATAGGAAAAAGCCTGCATGGTTAACAAACAGAGTAATGGAGGCTGTAAAAAGTAAAAAGAATTCCTTTAAGCAGTGGAAAGCTAGTCACAGTGAGGCTGATAAAACGGAACACAGGCTATGGCAAATAAAATGCAAGTCTGAGGTCAGGCAGGCAAAAAGGGAATATGAGGAGCATATAGCAAAAAACGTAAAAACCAACAATAAAACTTTCTTCAAATACATTAGAAACAGGAAACCAGCCAGGGAGGCAGTGGGGCCCTTGGACGACCAAGGGGTAAAAGGAGTATTGAAGGATGATAGGGAAATGGCTGAGAAGCTAAATGCATTTTTTGCCTCCGTCTTCACTGTGGAAGATGAGAAGTGCTTGCCCACTCCAGAACCACTGATTTCAGGAGGGGTGTTGGAAGACCTGAGTCAGATTGAGGTGATGAGAGAGGAGGTCCTAAAACTGATAGACAACTTAAAAACTGAAAAATCACCAGGCCCAGATGGCATACATCCGAGAGTTCTGAAAGAACTCAAATGTGAACTTGTAGATCTCCTGACAAAGATATGTAATCTTTCCTTAAAATCTGCCTCCATTCCTGAGGATTGGAAGGTAGCTAATGTCACTCCCATCTTTAAAAAGGGTTCCAGAGGAGATCCGGGAAATTACAGGCCAGTCAGTCTGACGTCGATACCGGGTAAATTGGTGGAAACCATTATTAAGGAAAGAATTAGTAGGCACATAGATGAACAAAACCTATTGAGGCAGACTCAGCACGGTTTCTGTAAGGGAAGATCTTGTCTCACTAACCTGTTAGTGTTCTTTGAGGGGGTGAACAAACATGTGGACAAGGGGGATCCAATAGATATTATTTACCTTGACTTCCAGAAAGCTTTTGATAAAGTTCCTCATCAAAGGCTCCTAAGTAAGCTCAAAAATCATGGGATAGAAGGACAAGTCCTTTTATGGATCAAAAACTGGCTAGTTCATAGAAAACAGAGAGTGAGTGTAGGTGGGCAATTTTCTCAGTGGAGGGTGGTAAGCAGTGGGGTACCGCAGGGATCAGTACTTGGTCCACTGCTTTTTAACTTGTTCATTAATGATTTGGAGATGGGAGTAAGCAGTGAAGTGGCTAAATTTGCGGATGATACAAAGTTGTTCAGGGTGGTGAAAACCAGTGAGGATTGTGAGGCACTCCAAGGGGATCTGTCAAGGATGGGCGAGTGGGCGTCAACATGGCAAATGGGGTTCAATGTGGCCAAGTGCAAGGTGATGCACATTGGAGCCAAAAATCCTAAATATAAATACACATTGATGGGGTCTGAACTGGCAGAGACTGATCAAGAGAGAGATCTTGGAGTTGTAGTGGATAACTCACTGAAAATGTCGAGACAGTGTGTGACTGCAATAAAGAAGGCCAATGCTATGCTGGGGATTATTAGGAAGGGTATTGAAAACAGATCAGCCAATATAATAATGCCCCTATATAAATCAATGGTGAGACCTCATTTGGAATACTGTGTGCAGTTCTGGTCACCACACCTTAAAAAGGATATTATAGCTTTGGAAAAAGTGCAGAAAAGGGCAACTCGAATGATAAAAGGGTTGGAACACTTTCCCTATGAGGAAAGGTTAAGGCGCTTAGGGCTCTTTAGCTTGGAGAAAAGACGACTGAGGGGTGACATGATCGAGGTTTATAAGATTATGCATGGGAAAGAGCAGGTAGAGAAAGAGGTACTTTTCTCCCTTTCTCACAATACAAGAACTCGTGGGCACTCCATGAAACTGCAGAGCGGTCGGGTTAGAACGGATAAAAGGAAGTACTTCTTCACCCAGAGAGTGATTAACACATGGAATTCACTGCCACAGGAAGTGGTGGGTGCTACAAGCATGGACGGCTTCAAAAGGGAATTAGATAAGCATATGGAGCAGAGGTCCATCAGTGGCTATTAGCCACAAGGTATAGCTAGGGGCTCTGGGGCAAGTGATGCTCTGTCTTCTTGGTGCTTGGGGGGGGGTCAACAGTGGGAGGGCTTCTAATGTCCTGGCCCCACTGCTGGACCTCCTGATGGCACTGGTATTTCTGGCCACTGTGTGACACAGAGTGTTGGACTGGATGGGCCTTTGGCCTGATCCAACATTGGTGTCTCTTATGTTCTTATGTTCTTATGTTTCTTAACCATGCTCGTAATCGCTCCTTCACCAGATCTCCTGCGCTTGACTGGGTCGGCACATCTTGTGCCTCGCTAAGAGGACGCAGACAGCGGGGAGGACCGTCAGGGTGGAGGGCAGCCTCAATTTCCCTCAGATAGCAGGAAAAGAGGCTCACCCTCAAAAGCCCTATGGCCTGGGGGGCCTCCCTGACCCCCCGTGGAGGCATCGATCCCGTGGCACCCCTCCCCTCCGCTGCTGTGCGGAGCGCCCTCCCCGAGCCTCGGGAAAAGCGTCCGCCATCGTTGCGCCGTAGAACCCGCCTCAATTCTAATTATTTTTAAATGTGCTCTTGAACATTACTGTTTTGCACAGTCTGTAGAATGAATCCTTGAATCCTGGTAAATACTGAAATCTGACATGGGACCCCTGCAGAATTCATGCTTTTTGTAGTTCTGTAACCTTGGTAAAATTGTCATTTACTGTGGAACTGCTTAAAACATGAAGTTTTCCCATATACATCAAAATTATCTCTAATAGTTTGAGTGACTTTGCTACATGCTCTCTGACAGCCATTTTCTCACCCTTTAATCTGACATTTTCACTCTCTCCCTTCCTCCACAGACCAAAAATAGAAAACAAAATCATTGAAATGGCAACCATTATAGAAAGAGTTGACTGAAACAGTAAGTAATACCTCGTTATTCTTTCCAATTTGTTGATGTCATGAATAATGACACCATTAAGTTAACTTGAAGTCATTTCTACAATAAGTATACTTTGGAACAAGAAAAATAGTGCCCCCCATGCTATGCTAAATCTATGTAGTGTGATTTTAACTACTATTTTTAAGTAAGTGTCCTGATTTCTTCTCTTGTGATTCAAAACATGTCTGCCAATTTCCTTGCAATGTGAAGCAAGATCAGCATATAATCTCTTGTTCCATCTGTATTCACAAAATTCAAACTAACTGTACAGAAGTTCCTATACTGTAGCAATTACTCAGGCCTCAGAACAGCAGCTCAGGAAAGTTTCACCCCTGTTCAGTTGGAAAGAGAATATAGTTTCAAATTCACTAGTGCATGAAATTTATTTGCGGATCATGATATTGTTTGCCAACTATCTCGCTGTTAACTACACCTTAATATAATCCCTTTTATGCTTTGCCCTGAAGATACATAAACTCCTTTCACTTCCTTTTTGTTGTTTGAAATCAGCCCAGTTCAGATCTATTAATCAGAAAAAGAAAAGAAAAAACAAACATCCGGGCTTTGCTCTCTTTGCTAGTTGTATATTTTTGAAGATCTAATTGTAGAAATCTGTGTAGCGATTTGAAGAGCTGAGTTACAGAGATTTGGTATTGGCTTGCTTTCTGTGAAGATGGTAAACAGACATGTAAACTAATTTATTTATTATTTATTTATTATTTGAATTTGTACCCCGCTCTCCCTGCCATGGCAGGCTCAGGGCGGCTAACATCATAAAATCACAATAACAACAAAAATCATAGATATCTAAACTGTAGTTACTCTGACACTTTCAGTGTGTGAAACTGGGAGGAGAAATCTCAGGAAAAAATGCATTGTAGAAAGTAAAGGAAGTTTGGGTTCTAAAACAACTCACTGCAGAGCAAGAAAAGAAAAGTGAATATTGGAAGCCCAGACTCACAATGGCAGTCCAGTGTATGGAGTTGAGATGTATAGTTTGTACTAGATTTCAGAAACAGTTGTGTTTTTTTTAAAGAGTTTTATTAGTTTTTCAAAAGTAAAAGAAAAGAAAACAGCAACTACAAAGAGAGAAACACTAAAATACAACAAACATGGACTCTGTACTCATTGTACCTACTTTAATTTTGCATAGATAGAATCATTCTGTTATGCACCTAGATCAGTTTAACATTTTAACAAGTAGAATTTGTTTTAAATATTTTGTTACACATTTTGCGATATAGTCCTCAATCTTGACCAGTTCTTCTCAAAAATGTCTTCTCTTTTATCTTGTAATTGTAGAGTTAGTTTATCCATTTCAGCTGTTTCCAATAATTTAAAATTATTTTTTTCTTTGTATGGAACTTCTTCTTTATTCCAATACTTTGCATACAAAATTCTAACCATAGTCACTACATGTACAATCATATACATATCTAGTTTTTCAAAATTCTCTGGGATAATATTCAACAAAAACAGTTCTGGTACAAATGGCATAGTTGTATCTAACATTTTTTGGCAATATCTCATGTATCCATATCCAATTTGTTTTTGTAATTTTACACATCCACCACATGTGAAAAAAGAGCCAGTATTCTGTTTACATTTCCAACATACATTTGACATATTTAGATACCATTTTGCTAAATTTTCTGGTGTCATATGCCATCTATAAAACATGTTATATATATATTCTTTAAATGGTATAGATTTTGTAAATTTTATATTTGTTTTCCATACCTTAGACCATTGATCTAGTTGTACACTATGCCCTATATTTTGTGCCCATTTAATCATTGAAGCTTTTACCATTTCATCTTGCATTTTAATATCTAATAACAAAGTATAAAATGTCCTTATAAATTATTCATCTATACATAACAAAGTTTTATCCAATTCTATAGGTTTATCATGAAAACCTATTTGTTTATCCTTTACATATCTAGAGTCAAGTTGCGCCATTTCCCACCAGTTCAAATAGATAGGCTATCTTTGGAGAATATCTTGTGGCATTGGTTTTCTTATCTAGTAGATCTTCATATCTCCATAGTTGTTCTTTGGTAAATAAGATGGATTTATAAAGGCCTTCAATGGTGATACCCATTTGGGTATTTTTGTATAAAATGTATTTTTAACCTCTTCCATATCTTCAGTAAAGAGGCTCTTAACGCATGTTGTTTGAAATATTTATGGGTGATCTACTCTTTCATCCATGTCAGGGGTGCTGCTTTATAATAGAGATGCCAGTTTGGAACTGCAAATCCTTCTCTTTCTTTTGCATCCTGTAATATTTTCATGTTAATTCTAGGTCTTTTACCTTGCCGAGTAAATTGCCATATCAAGTTTTCTATCTCCTATATTGTTGATTTTTTTACAATTGGAATTGTCTGAAATAAAAAGAGCAGTTTAGGTAACACATTCATCTTTACAATAGCTATTCTTCCCAGTTTTCCAAATCGTTTTTAATTGCAGTCAAAAGTTTCGTATGGTTATCTTTTAGCAGTGAGCTAACTAAAGTTATCCCCAAGTATTTTATTTTCTTCTGAACTTCAATGCCAGAGCTATCTTGTAATTGCTGTATCTGTTCTTTCGTACAGTTTTTTGCCAATATTTTTGTGTTCTTGAAATTAATTTTCAACCCTGCTAACTATCCATATTTTTTTAGCGTGTTTAAAAGATAAATAATAGATAAGTGTGGGTCTTCCAGGATAAATGCCAAATCATCTGCGAATGCTTGCAATTTATATTCTTCTCCTTTAATTTTAAGTCTTCTAATCTGCATATTTTATCAGTGTTTCAAGAGCAAAATAAATAGTAGTGAGACAATGGGCAACCTTGCCTGGTTTCCTTTTGTATTTCAATATTTTGTGAAAGGTCCCCATTTATTATAACCTTAGCATATTGTTTCATGTAGATTGCTCTCACCATTGTGAAAAATTTTTCACCACAATGCCAAGTTTATTGCTGTTCTAACATAAAAGACATGGGAGGTTTTGGGCCGGAAGAGGGATGGATTTGGGGCGCAGCAAATGGATACAATCTCACCACAACATCTGGGAATCAGCGCGCACCCGTCCCTGATCCGTCCTTACAGCCCAGTGCTGCGGAGCAAAAAAAAACAAGTAAAGAGAAGGACTGCCGCAGCAAGCACGGCTGTGGGATCGCAGGCACATCCGTCATCAGGAGCATTTGAGGCTCCTGGCCGAACTGCACATGTGCACACATGCGCAGCTGACTGCCTCGGTCTCCCGCCGGTAGCTTACTCCCCAGCATCTGATCGTGCCGGGGAGCAACTGCATGGCGGCTCAGGGGATCTGTGTGATCCCGCTGCCACGTGTCTCTTTTGGTGCGGCTCTAAAAAGCCGCACTTTGACCATGTTTTTTTCTTCTCTTTGGCAGGGGCCTATGATTATCAAAGGCCTTCTCTGCATCAATAAATACCAATGCCAATTGTTTTTCAGGATGTGCTTCAAAATATTCTAATACATCCAACATAGTTCTCACATTGTTTCTCAATTGTCTTTTGGGTAAAAATCCTGTTTGGTCTTGATTTATTGTTTGAAGTAGGACTTTCTTCAATCTATTGGCATAAATAGATTCAAATATCTTATAATCAACATTTAGGACAGAAATTGGTCTATAATTTTTTTATTTTTTTTCTCATCTGCATGTGCTGCTCTTTCCATCTCCAATCTTATAACCGTATCTTCTAAAAGTTCTTGTTTAGCTGTTATATCCTGCATTTGTTGATTCACCTCCTCTGATTTAGCTTCCAATTGAGTTGTGTTCTGCACCAAAGTAGAGATTTGTTGTTTATTTTCAAATATCTGTTGTTTAATTTCTTCAGTCTGAGAAGTCATTTGTAGGGTCAAACCATCCATTTTGGCTTGTAGGGGCTCAACAGCAAGGGGTACTGCATTGCTTACAGCAGTAGGAACCGCAGTCTCAATTGCTTTGTTGACAGTTGAAGAAACAGCCTCTTTTATCAGGGCCTGCAAGTCTTGAGCTGACATTTTGGCCAAACTAGCAGCAATTGTTTTACTTGTACCTGGGGAGGGTCTTTCTGGACCACTGGGCATATTTCACCTGTATCCACTATAAACCCCCTCCCCCTCTTTCTTTACAAACACACAAGTCACTATAAAAATTCAAGCCAGGTCAGGCAGCAAAATTATTTTGCCCTTTTAAACACCTCTCATGTAAATACCCGGCCTTACTCCTAGCTTATCAATTGTTATTGTTACTGAGAGAACAGTTTATTGTTAGCCAAATTGCTTTATCTACAGCAATTGGCAATTTAGATAGGTTCTTGCCAGTGTCTACCAAGGTCCAGTTCCAACCGAGGGTTACCAGTAAAAAGGAGTTGAGGCTGGTGTTGTTCAAAATAACTGTCTTTTACTTAAGAATATAAACCACATACAAACAATACTGATGCTCTCACACATTCAATCAAGTTCCTTAGAAATACAGTATTAAACATAAGCACATTTGCATTAGCAGGTAGGGCGATGAGAGGTGATACTTATCTGTCCTGAAGCTTGTTCGTTCCAATGAAGAATGGATGGGAAGAAATAGAATGCTAGGGAAGTTTAACACACAGCTAGAACCAGCCAGCACAGGTGGGCAGTAGAGGCAAGGGTTGGGGATAGCAAGCTGGACAGAAGGGGAGTTAAAGCAGACAGGGGGTATTGCGGGGATTGCGGCTAGCAAGGGCCAGGTGACTGGTCCTTACCTTTTATAGGTGGTGCTTTGGGTGGGTGGCAACTCTGCCAACCTGTGGACCAACCTACCTGCTAGTCCGTCCCAAGACTACTCCTATTGGTTGCGTGTAGTGAGGTTCGGTGAGCACCAGCTGACACCCATATTTGGGTTTTAAGGGGTCTTGTGAGTACAGTCTTTGTGCCTCGCGGCATGGGGCGGGGAAAACGGACTGCCTTCGGGACGGCCCTGTTAGGTCCTCTCTTTGAACCTCGCGGCTTGGGGAATGGGGCTACAGGGTTGTCCTGCCATGGCTGGCCGGCCGGGTGGGAGCCCCTGTAGTGGGCTCCCCACCCGGGGCAGGGTGCTCGCCCTATTGAAGAGGCAAGGGAGGGGTCCTCGACCTCTGGCCTTGACCATACCGCATGCTGTGTTGCCCTTGCCGTTGGTTCTCAAAAAAGCTAAAGTTGTCAGTTAATAAAGTGGCCCTATAGTTAAACCCAACATTTGTGTCTGCCTCATTATTTCTGGCTTGGGGAGCAAAGGAAAAAGCCAGAGTTTCCATACTTAAATGAAGCCCCATTCCCAGCCTTTCGGGACCTTTAGTAACTATCTTCAGTAATAGGAATTAGTGTGAAGCCTGGGATGCACTTCCAAGCCTCTGTGCCTTGGGGGGGGACCCCTCCACCCTTTGTTCTCTTCACCCAGGACTTTGAGTTTTAAATGGACCAACTTTAGCAATCCAAAACAACCGAGATAAAATGTTCAAAATTGCTCAGTATTGCTCAGTTACTCACGGTGTCCAAAATTAGAGTTTAAGATGAGATTCTTTAGTTGGAGTACAGCTCCGGAAGTGGTCCATCTCGCCTCGGCGCTTGATGGCTGCCCACAAGTGCTCCCTCTCAGGTCCCTGCACCGTATGCGAGAGCCCCCGGATCAAGCCCACTACTTAGAGCCTCCCTCCAGGAAGGCTCTATAGGGGTTTGGATCCCCAGATTCCCCCCGCTAAGACCTGGAGGTTCAGTGGTTCCTCGGGAGCTCTCCTGGAAACCCTCTGAAGATGACGGGTCACAAACCAGAAAAAGAAACAGTTGTAGTTCATTGAATGTTTTGGTTGTGTGTGTGTGTGTGCATGTGTATAATTATTCTAACTTTTTAAACTGCTACCGTGATTTACAATGGTATTCTTTGTAAGACACTTTATCCTTTATAAAAAGTAAAATAACTTTTAAAAAACAACCCTTTCAGATATTAGGAATAGTCCTTGTTAGAACTGCAGAAACTAGCTGCGGTCCAGTGACAAACGAGTCCCACAAGGCTTGCTTCCTGAGGTCAAAGCACACTTTGCAAAGGTTGCCACTGGACAATGCAGCTGGCTGAGCATGCCAGCAACAGCAGCCCTTATGGAGAGGCTTGAGTAGCTACATGTGATGGCTGCATCAACACCCTGCAGTGCTGCCCTCCTTCTCCATGTACCGTGCCCAGTCTGGTGCCCTCCTTCTACATGCAGAGTTAAGGCTGCCTCCCCCCACAGCTCAACCAGGCTGGGAGACTACCTGCCGCTGTTACAGCTCACGCTGAGACTCGCCTCACATCCTCTGCCACTGATCCTGGCTATGTTCCACTCAGAAAGCCACGTCAAGGCCTGGTGAAAAGAGCAAAGAAACCCCAAATGAACCCAAGCCATTCCATGGCCAGTCAAAAGATGAGGGTCGGGAGGCAAGCAGCTGGCCTCTTCTTCTGCAATTGTCCTCCTCTGGACACCTCATCCCCTTGCCATTGGTCCCAGGGGGAGGGGGAAGTCCTAACTTTCCCACCGCTTGGCCACCCGCCCCCACCCAGCATCCAGCTAGCTTCCCCTCCCCACCTGGCCCCACAAAATTTGGGCCATGCTGAATCAGGCCCTTTCTGCTTCTGAACATCTTTTCTCCCCCTTCCACCCAAACTAGTGTTGGATTCAAAAGGAACCTGAAATCCATCTGGGAAGAACTGTTGCACAGCTATAGAATGCATGAAATACATGCAGAAGATCCCAAATTTAGAAGTTTTCTTGGTAGTGGCAAACAATAATGTGACTCAGTTATGAAACTTTGGGATTTGGTGATGTGCTAACTACTGAGGCAATCATTCAATGTATCACATTCCTGAGGAGTAAAACTTGTCACATAGAGGTGGCTACATCAAAAAAAGGGGTCTGCGGTGGCTCAGTGGTTAAGATGCTGAACTGCAGACCAGAAGGCCAGTAGTTCAGCAGTTTGAGACCCAAGTTCCACATGACATAGTTGGCTCCCATCTCTGGTCCCAGCTCCTGCTAACCTAGCAGTTCGAAAGCAAGAAATTGCAAGTAGATAAATAGGTACTGCTTTTGTGGGAAGGTAACAGTGTTCTGTGTGCCTTGGTGTCTAGTCATACCAGCCACATGACCGCAGAAACATCTTTGGGCAGCGTTGGCTCTTCAGTTTGGAAACAGAAATGAGCACTGCACCCCTAGAGTTGAATTCGACTGGCTTTCGAGCAAGGGAAGGCTTTACCTTTACCTTACATAAAAAGACAGAGCTTTTGGTAGAATGAAACCTTTGGTCTTGATGTGTGGTTGCCCCTACCCTCCTCCTTTATCCCCAGTCCATTAGACTTTAAAGATTTACACAGGTTAAAGATTTATGGAGTTCTGTGATCTCTGTGAAATCCGTCTTGACTTTGACTAGCCTATGAAATCAACTGGATTCATATATCTAGGTAATGTGATAGCTATTAAAAACGAAAAAAAACCCTTCCATATGGCTTGTCCCCACATTGCACTGGTCATACATGCCAGAGGCCAGTCGGAGCACTCAAATATTCTGGTTCCTTCCCTCACCAATGCCAAAGTCCTCAGTGGATGAATAGAACTTGTATGATATGGGTGACCTATGTCATTGACCCTTAAACACAGGGCTTTTTTTCTGACAGAACGGGCTTCCGGAACCTCTTTGTGGAAACAAAATTCTCAAAAAAATATTTAAAAGTTAATTATATTGTTTCAAAGAATCCTGTGTGTTTCTCCTTCACTTCCCTCTTGAGAGTTCCGGCACCTCTTTTTTTCAGGAAAAAAGCCCTGCTATACATCTTTAATCAATGCAAAGTGATAAATTGCAAAGTTTGAATTTAATCACACAATTCAGAAGAATACAAATATAGTGTGGATTTTTCTAAATTCTGATCTGCATTTTAAAAACACCTTCGAAGTTCAAACAATGCTTATGTTTCTGCAAGGATATATTTTTTTGTTGTACATTGCCAGCTAAATTTTCCTGTGCCCCTTGTGCTGGTAATTGTTGGTGTCAATCAGGGTGGGGGATCCCTGATTATAATGTGTAATTTGGTCCTTTGTCTCTAAAACAGGAGACTCTTATTTTTTTTTTATTTTCCTCTCCTAAAAAGGAGAGAATTTTATTGCTTTTACATTCCAGAAAATTAGGAAGGGTATATAGAGGGATAAAGAAAAGTGTTGAGTGTTGTTAAAAATTAGTATTTTAATCTTTTATTAGTAAAGTCAAAGTCAAAATATTCTTCTGCAGCTGGACAATCCCTTTTTTCTTCTATATCTTTCAAAACCGGTTAGTTAGTGTGTTAATAGTGTCCCTTTGGGGTTAGTATTGTCTTTTAATGCGCTCTCCGAACTAGTTCTCAATCATTGGGGTGCTTCCCTTTTTTGCCTCTTAAATTGTATTTTGGCCCTCTAGCCGCTCCTTTGTCTTCCTCATCTTTCACCTCTCCTTCCGAGCTGCTGTCTTCTTCGCTAGTTCCTGCCATCCACTTAGCAAGTTCTGCCTCGTCCTCTGAGCTGGCGTGCCTTTTCAAAAAGTCTTGAGCCTTGAAGATGGAGTCTATCTTTTCTCTTCTGTCTTTAAACTTAAAGACAAGTCCTTCGGGTATCAACCATTTATAATTAATTTGGTGGCTTTGCAAGAACGTGGTCAACCCTTTATATTCCTTTCTCTTCATTCTAATTTCAAATGGAACATCTTTCAAAATTCTGATCGTCTGCTCTCCAATTTTCAAAGGTCTTGATGACGCGGCTTTTAAGATTTGATCTCTGAGACGCTACTTGGTAAATTTCACAACCACTTCTGCTGGCAGGTTATTCTTCTTTGTAAAGTTGGAGTAGGCTCTATAGGCCAAATCCATCTCATCTTTTATTTTTCC
>NW_015167609.1:72958-87717 GCF_001447785.1 Gekko japonicus
GCCGAATTGCTCTCAAAGAGAAACAATTGGAACAGTTTATCAGGATTCACCGTCTATGGTTTACGGAGGATGCTGCTGTTTCTGAGGTTCCCAATGAGAGACTGAGGCAGACTTCCTTAATAATAATGATTGTTTACTAGCACACTTCACACAATAAACATACAACATTCACAGACATACAATATAGAACTATAAGGAAGCAGAGGGGATTGATGGCTTATAGAGGTAGCTTATAGAGAGGTGATACAACCTGTTCAGATGTGCAGAGGTCCATGGATTGTGGCCTAAACTCAGAGAGTTTAGGGGTGGCCTGTCATCTTGGGTTATGGCAGAGAACACACACTCTGAGGCCATGGTTACGCTGGGATATACCCTATGGAAAACCATGCAGACCAATGCCTGCTCTTGGGGGCTGGTCTCAGGTGAGAACAAAAGATTTCCTGGACTAATGATGAGTCCCAGGGGTGTGTGGCATCAGGAGGGGCAAGGCCCAGATTTAACAATAGAAGCCAGGTGCTGGGCGGCTAGTTAAGTGGATAATCTGACCACTAATGGCCCTGGCCAGAGTAAACAAAAGGTGGGAGATGTCCCTTATTAGCGTCAGGAAGGATCGTTAATAATTTGAATGTTTAAGTGGTTTATCCCGGTATCTTGATGGGCAGAGTAGAAAAGATAAGTACTCAGAAATAGACTTTAGAAATGTAGATACTTTACCTGCTAGAACTCATTGTTATTTCATAAGTATAATCTCTGCTGGGTGGAGGGGGAAGACAGGAGGCTTGCTCTGAGGTTGCCTGTCAACTGAAAATGGAGACCCCTTTTTCAGAGCTGTGGCTAGCTCTGTGTTTCAGAACCAAGAGTGCCTTCCTTGGCGTGAATTTTGTGGGTCTCTGGATCAGGTTAGAAGTGGGGTGCCCCTGCTATGGGGCTACCCAATAGTAAAAGGCAGCGCCTCTGGCTTACAGTTCATCTAGCAGAGGGCGGAGCATCTCCCCTTCTTGCTGGTTGACAGCAGCCCCTGCAGGAGCAGGGCTAAGACCGGAAGTTCCTCCCGTTTTCTTTGTCTGCCTCTCCAAGAACTTTTTCGGCCCCGCCATTTTCAGTTTTTGTTTACTTTTTAAAAGTTTGTGTTGCGCAGCAGAGGGATCACTCCCACTCCGTTTTCAGCCCTCTCCCAAAAGGTAATTTACTTTTTCCAAACTTCCCTTCGCCCTCCCTTTCTGCTTTCAAAAAAGTCTCTTTCTCGAGTGGGGGGGGGGAATCCTCCCTCCTCCCTCTGGCTTTCCCGGGGGATGGAATGTGCTTTCATTGGTAGCTTGTAATTCGATCTCCAACTCACAGTTAGCTGCTTGTCTCTTTATTTATGCTTTCACTTCCTCGCTTCATCACTCAGTGACGTCTGGCGGCTCTGCTAGTCCCCGTACAGGGCACTGCCACAGCAAGGGCCATTGGGGCATGGGGTGAGCCTCAATTTCCGACCTTCGGGGCCGGGAAAGAGGCACATCCCCTGAGCGCCCCGGATCGGAACCCCTTCCTGAGGCTCCTTAGGGTCTCCGCTGGCGCGGATTCCCCCCCTTAGCTGCGCTTGGGCGAATCACCTCTGGGAGCTTCCCAGAGTTGTGACCACCATTCACAGAGATCAGACCGGAAGCCCTAAAACAGGAGACTCTTATCATTGGTATTTGGTTAAAAAAAAGTTTCAGAACTTCTAATCTGCCAAGATGTGATTGAATTATTTTCAAACGTAATAAAAAAGAATCTGAATAGCAAGAAATATGACTGTGAAAAGTGAAAGTAGTCAAGGCAGTGTTATATAAAGTAACTGTACATTATTACGCTGCCAACTCTTATAATTAAAATGAAAGGCCTAATATTAAGGTCTGACAAAGCCATTTGAAGCTTAGGCTTCCACTGACCTATAGCCATGCATAAAAACATGGGGCCTAAAGCACCTTTATGTGGCTAAAGTACATTAATTGCTATAATACCTTGTAATCTTGGCAAACATTTTTTAAAAATTAAGGCCTAAACAATCCCTAATTTCCCTCTTCCTAATCTGCTTTGAACTTTCCTGCAGAACAAATGAAAGTCTGCAAGTTATCATTTTCTAGCTTTAGGAGAAAGAAATCTAAAGATATATATGGTATTCGGAGCCCAGGAACTTTAATGTCAGGTTTCAACAGCATGCAAATGAAAAGGATGGAAGTTATAAAACCCTCAAAATATCATGTTTTTAATGGAAATGGGAAGAGATTTCTGAATGCCAGTGTAATAATCCCTTTTATGTAGCGCTCACTAAGATCATGCAATCCTACAGGAACTAACCTGTTGTTCTGCTTGGCAAGGCACTTTACATTACTGTGCTTGGCTCCCTTATCTAAAATTAAGAATCCCCTTCAGCTTTAGGGCTAAATGATGTCATGACATCATTATCATTACACTTTTACATCATCAAATTAAAGAGGTTATTGAAATAAATTGACCTTTTTATACCATAATAACATTCTCATCCATTTAGTCTGACATGGGTTTGAGTTTTTTAAACTACTTACATCTTGCTTATGCCAAGAGACCATTTTCACCTAATGTTCCTTGCTAACATGTACGAGAGAGTAATTTGCTGCTGCCCTAACCATTCCTTCAGAACATTTCCTCAGCAGTGTGTAGTCTAGTACTTAACAAAGAAATGAACTGAAATACCTTATTAGTTCCAAAATTCTCTGATGTTAATGTAATCAGCTGTTTGGAATAACCAAAGTGCTGAACAGATCCTCAAAGACCATAGTTTTTTGTACCATATAGGGCACCACTTGATATCAGCCGCCACTCATGGAATCAAGATTCAAAGCAAGAGGTGAAAGTGAAGGCCACTAAAATGGCAATTTGTGTAAGTACCTTTGATATATTGCATTGTATTTTTTTTACACCATGACTTCAAGGACTCTACAACTATATCTGTAGAAGTGAGCAGTGACTCATGAAAGATTATACCCTGCCACAAATTTTCTTAGTCTTTAAAGTGCTTCTGGACTGTTGCTCTTTCCTACTGCTACAGACTAACATGGCTATCCATTTTGTTGTTGTAAAGTTACATTGATTAATAAAATATGTATGTACAGTGTTCCGTGCACCTTGGTGTTGAGTCATGCCGGCCACATGACCACGGAAACGTCTTTGGACAGCGCTGGCTCTTTGGCTTTGAAACGGAGATGAGCACCGCAACCCTAGAGTCAGATTCGATTGGCTTTTGAGCAAGGGAACCTTTACCTTTACCTTTATGTACCCCTAGAAAATTGTGTGGGGGTGTGACTTCATATGCTTGAGAAAGCATACAAACAATTAGGAAAAATAATACAGAACTTTTGGTAGCACATTCACTTTCATGTACTATGTATCCATATAAGAAAGTATACATAAGTTTTAGTTCTCTGTCCCATGGTATTTAACATCTACAGGAAACTTTTGAGAGAGATCATCTTTTGATTCAGAGTTCAATGTAGTCAAAATTAAGATTATGTGCAAATCTTTTCTTTCTGTCTGAATTAGATGAGGCAAGGGATGTCCTTAACTGGGGTTTAAAAATGATAATGGGCTAGATGAGGGATAATAAACAAAATCTCAATCCAGGTAAGACATAGGTGGTTGAAAGTGATAATCATGGATTTGTGAGACAGCCTCTTCTGAATTGGAAGGAGCAGGTTTGCAGCTTCTTTGTGCTGCTAAGATCCAAAACTAAAATGTGGTATTAGAATTTCCTCTTTTGCAGGTAGCACTTTTGACCAGTTTCATCTGGTTGACTAGCGTAGCCCTTACTCAAGATGTGTGTCCTTGCCACTCCCATGTTAGACTGATGTAACACACTTACTGTGAGAGGCTACCCTTGAAGAAAGTTCAGAAAGAATGTCCAGAAAGCAACAGCAAGACTGCTTTTGTGGGTGTACTATAGGTGATATAGAATCATAGAGTTGGAAAGGACCATTCAGGTAATGTAGTCCAACCTCCTGCCTGCTCAGTGCATGATCAGCCTAAAGCAGGGGTGTCAAATATAAGGCCCAGGGGTCAGAACCAACTGTCCAGGGGTCTTACCTGGCCCGCAAGCAACTGCTGCAAGGGAGGGAAGGCAGGAGGCTGCTGGGGGGGGGAGTGGGTGAGCAGGCACATATGATGAAGTGGGTTTGGTCAAAGCTGTCAAGAAAGAGAAAGGAAATGGCTGGGGCAGGACTATGAAGCTGAGCTAAAATAGTGTGGGGGGGAATGGCAGTGAAGGTGGAAAAAGAGGAGGTATGGTATTTTTCCCCTCCTGCCTCCTCTGACCACAGCTCAGTGAGGATTGGAGAAGCCACTATATGGGGGGAGGAGAACCTGTGTCCTTTATAAGTTTACTAGGTGCAAATCCCGTTGTAGCTGCACGACAACGAGCGCTAGAAGGGCATGATGGCAATCATCCCCAGACCACAGGTCTCGCTGGAAACAGAAGTGGGTCCAGTTGGTGCCCTCACACAGGGCTCCTTCCACACCATCCTCCTTATCCCCTGGACCATCACTCCCCCCCCCATCCCATAACAGGTGCTTCAGCTGGGAGGGAAGGGAGCCTGGCCACAAGCTGCTTTTCCTCAGCTCGCAGCTCACCTGCTGGGAGAAGAGGAAGGAGAGGGCTGCATGTGCCAAGGAGAGGGAGGTGAGCCAGAAACCCCCCTCTTCTCAGCTGGCCAGGCCACCAGCCATGACCCTGGAGCATCTTCCGGCCCACCCCCGCCATCCCAAAAGGAGGTGCCTGGGGGCAATCAGAGGAGGCACGGTGGGCCACAGTGAGGTGGGCTGACCCCCGGCCTGACACAGCGGGCAAGATTCATCCTTGGCCACGGCCTGCCCCAGCTGTAGAGACTGGCAGGAGGAGATGGAGCAGGCACAGCAGGTGGGTGCGAGTTGAGGGCTGTCACCCAGGAACTGCGTGCGGTGGCCCTCCAGCCGCCCCGTAGAACCCATGGTCACTGAGGCAACCTGCGTCTCCCTTGGACAGGCAGCCCTTTTTCATGTGGCATTCAAGTGGTCCAGAGTGGCCAGCACATTCCTACATGAACTCTCCTTTGCTGAGCATGGCGCGTCCCCGCCAGTGGGCCTGGGAAGGGAGGGGGGGTCCTAGCTTTCCCACCAGTGGCCAGGCCCCCCTCCCGTGAATGCCTATCCAGCTCTCCATCTTTGGCCACAAATGGTGAGCTGCCGAAGCGAGCACGATCTGGAGAAGTAAGGGTGAGGTCTCTCTCTGTGTTCTAAGTGTTAAAGCTGCTTGCGAGCAAGAGGGGGTGAGCTCAGGCAGCTTACACCTGTTGGCCCTTCCCTACAGATCTGGGATTGGCTAGAGGGTCAATTTCCAGTCTATTGATTAACCTGAGGGGTGGTACCTGGGCAGGGGCAAGAGCTACGTGCAAGGAGGCCAGTAATGCTGAATCATCTGTAGCCATGTGGAATGAACATCTCATTGTTGTCTGGCATCGGGTGAACTCTGGGTTAATCCATTCAGGGTGGAGACCAGGTGTTAGGGCTAGCTAATGAGTTTCTGTGTTTGCTGAAGACCTTGTGTTTGCACACACATGATAAGCTTGGAGACACAGGAGCACCTCTGAAGTGATATGGGTCAGCGGATCAACATCTTCAGCTGGCATTGTTTCCTCTGGGTGCCCTCAATGTGACCTCTTTATTACACAGTCTCTTTTATTAGCCCTTTATATCAAGTTTTATTCATATATCATAGTCCATAACTAGCCCAATATGAACGTCTGGGCTAGCAACAGAACTGAGCCCTGTGGCACCCCACTGGATACCTCCCTCCAATCACATGCAATGCCATTGACAACTACTATCGAGTCTACGGTCCTCCAATTTACCCATTAGAACATCATGGGGAACCCTGTCAAAAGCTTTACTGAAATCCAGGTAAACAACATTGACAGCATTCCCATGATCCAGTAACCCCGTCACTTTTTCAAAGAAGGAAACATGGTTGGTTTGGCAGGAACTGCTGGGGACAAAAACATGCTTACTTCTCCAGATCGTGCTCGCTTCAGCAGCACATACACAAATTGGAATAATACTAAATACTACTACTTCTTCAGATCACCAAATTGTCCTTCAGATGCTCGCAGATTTACCCTTTTAAAATCTGCTTCAGTATCTTTCCTGGGACAGAGATCAGACTGACTGTTCTATAGTTTCCTGGATCACCCTTCCTCCAGTCTTGCTGAACATCTCCCATCCTCCAAGAGGTCTTGAAGATGGTGGACAAAGGTTCTGCAATCTCTCTAGAAAGTTATTTGAACACTCTTGGGTGCACACCATCTGGCCCAGGGAATTTGTACTCATCCGATGCAGCCAGGTGTCTCTCAACTACCTCTCTGCCCATGTCAACCAGCAGCCCGGATGCTGTACCTTACCTTACCTACTACCATTACTAAATAAGCCTGCTCTCTTCTTCAGGGAGAAAACTGATGCAAAATAGAGGGACATTGAGCACTTCTGCTTTCTCACTGTCTTCCATCAGAGTTTCTCCAGTTTCACTTAACAGTGGGCCTATCACCTCTTTTATCTTGCATTTGTTCATCACATAGCTGAAGAAACACCAGAGTTTAAGCACTTAAAGCTGTTCATTGGCAGCTTGTTCATTCCCAGACCAAAATTCAAAGTGTTGGTTTAGGAATGTGAAGTCTTGGATTGCACAGCCTTGGACCAGGGTATTTGAAGGACTGCTGGTCTTGTAGATTCTTTCCAGGCATCTGCATCTCAGGTCCTGCTCCATGTACTCCTTCCTTCAGAGATGGGGTCATACTGTCCAGGGGTTAGTGCGACTGACAGAAGCATCTTTGTCTGCAAGTCATTGTTTTCTTATGTCTCTTCTCATGTTACAACACAGAATGCTGTACCTAAGGGATGGGGAACCTCCAGGAACTGCATGAGGAGAAAGTCAGTGGTCTGCAGTAGGAGGAGAAATAAGCAAAAGTGCTGCTTTCTATCCATGCCAATTTTCCATTCCAACCCAAAGGATAGGGCCTTTTCAGTGATAGTCCCTCCAGCTATATGATTTTCCCCTCTCTCTGCATGCGGCACTATCACCAGTTGCTTCTTAGCAAACTTTTGTGTATTTCTCCCATTTGGTTGGGTTATCTGTTTCTTTTTTTATTATGATGGTTATACTGCTTTTAGTGCTCCTGCTTTAAATTATGTATATAGGTTTTATGCTACTGGAAGCTGTTCTGGTCATTACTGGCTGATTATTACAGTGTTTTATTGTCTGAGCTATTTTCCTGCACTGGGGAGCTGAAATACATATTATAAATAAATTGTGGAAAGTAGCAATGAATCACATACTTGAGAAAACCTATAGTTCCCATTTTTTATTCAAAAAAGGGTATTTAAAATCCTGTTCAGATTGTTGCAGTGACAGGCCACAATTTGGTGTGGCTATTCAGGCCACTACTTTTGGTGTTAAATATCATTAGAAATGTATTAAAGTAACACGCTTTAATAGCTAGACCATTTCCTTCATGAGTTTGGTTTTTGTTGGTTTTAAAAAATGACTTTGCCTAAGTGCTTGGGGTGCTGTGCTCACCAGGACTCTAAGTGCAGAATGCTCCTGCAGGTATATAAATGGATTTGGACTCTTTCAAAGGAATAATGCCTTCCCACTCCCTTTGCTTTAATTAAGCTCAACCCAATGCTGAAAACAGACAACTTTCTCACCAGGTGTTTTGTTCCAAACACTCTCACTCCGTTTCTTCAGCTTTTTAACAAAGTGGCTCATAGTGCCCCTGCCAAGTTATGCATGTCTTGTCCTGCATATGTTGCATTCCCCCCTCTCCTGTTTTGTATAGCTTCATCATCCCCTTCTTATCAGACAAGGGCCCAGAGATGAGTAACACATTATAGACCTTTTATTCCTCAAGCCCCGAATCCTTCACTTGGAAATTCAGAACAAGAAACACTAGGACAATTGGTACTGCAAGACAGACCTCTATCAAAATTACAGTGAATGCAAGCCCCAACTCCCGCCGAGCCCGCACTGGTGGGAGGGGGCTGATTTTGTCGGGGTGCGCGGAATGCTGGCTAGCATGTCAGTGCCCAAAGGGAGTTAGAGTACCCAAAGAAGACTGGAGTCCAGAGCTTAGGTGCAAACACACAGTGAATTTATTCACACCCAGCTTCCACCAATATACAGTTCTCAGTGTCAAAGTGCTCCGCTGCAACCAATTCAAGTGATAGACACAGTACACTGTACACTCTGTACATATATACTACCATGAGCCAATCAGCACACAGCTGATGCAGTCCTCATGCAGTACCTCAGTGCCAGGCTGGACTGCTTCAAACCGGTTAGAGCCAGCCTCCTTTGCAGCCTCTAGCTGTCACTCACTTTGACATTAGATCAAACTCATCTAGGCCAGCCTTACCTATAACAAGTGAATCACGACGTGAGGCATGAAGAGAGAGGGCACCGGCGCTGCGAGAAGCACGGTGCCAGGCAGGGGGCGGAGCCAGCCTATTTAGGCTTGGCTCCCGCCCTCTGTCCCAGCAGTTCTTAGATGTGCTTGGAGTGAGTTGCAGCTCCAAGCACGATGTAGGAAGGTGGACAATTGCTTGATGCAATTGGCAAAATCTTCTGTAAGAACTCATCTTCTACTTTGAATGATATATTGTCTTCATCCAGTCTGAAACACTACTAAGTTGGGTTGTTGTGCAGCTGACTCCTGGGTCAAAATCCACTTCCAGTGGAACCTTTGCTTTGTTCTCCCTGCTCCCCAATTAATCATGTTTATATCTTGGCCAAAACTAGCAGCCACAATGGAGGGGGAAAATGACAGAACATTTTTATGAAGAAATAATGTAATCTACCGCCGTGAACATGTCACTCCAGGCAAAAAGATTTAGGAATGTTGGCTGGAATGTCTTTGTGAGGGTTTCTTTTTCTTTAAATAACATTGTTTTAATTATTTACACATTTTTTAAAAAAAATGTGCTGCATTTGTATCATGGCTGTGTTTACTCTTTAAAAGAATTCTCTCATATTTATTTGAGAGCCCTGAGCACTTGCAAAAAGCCATCTGGCAGGCAAGCTATCTTTTTATTTACAAAAACAAAAGCTCTTTGCACTCTGCAAGCTCCTGAATGTTCCCTGCTGGGATCCTGTGCTAACACTTTTTGTTGGCAGGCACCGCATTCACCTCATGCAGACCTACAGTGGCTGAATGAGCTCTGCCCTCAAATACCCTTCTTTTCCACAGCAATAGGGCTGACTGCTGATCCCTCAGGGGATACTACTTGTTTCACATGCTCATGGAAGGGGGAAAAAAAGAAGAAAGGAAGAAAAGCCCTGCCCTGTTCTCAGGGTTTACTCTGACTCTAATTCTCTTACCCCTGATGGTGCCATTTCTTATCCTATTATTCTGATGGGCATCTGAGTAAATCTGTGTCAGTTTCTCCCTGTTTAGAACAGGTTCACTGCATTCATAGATGCATATCCTTAGAAGAAATATTTCTTATGCATCTCTATCCCTTACTCTAGCAGAAGATTCTTAATGGATGGATGGATGGCAGCCTGAGCTCAATTTATTTATAGATGCCTTGGGCACAGAGCAGAATGTGGAGAGGACTTGTTTGGGAGGCATGGTGATCTTGGCATGTTTAACCAACTGTACCGATTATGCCTGGACATAATGATGCTTAAACTTCTCTGTTGGGCAAAAAGCTGAGCTGTACTAAGACTGTTGAAGAAGCCTCACATGTGCATATGCACACAAATGCATGCAAATGCATATGCACTTTCTAAACCCATGAATCTGGAATGCATGTATTGTACAAATACAACAGTTCTCAAACTTTAGCAACCCTGATGACCCCTGTTTGGACTGATATAGTTCTAAGAAGGGCTCAGGAGGGAAGGCAGCATGGTGTAGCATGATCATGTCAGAACTCAGAAGCCAAGCAGAGTCAGTACTCTTGTGGGAGACTACCAAGGAAGGTTGTGCAGAGGAAGATAATGGCAAATCACCTCTGCTTCTAACTTGCCTTGAAAGCCCCTTGTTGGGGCTGCCAGAAGTTGGTTGCTACTTAAAGTCACTTACATAAGAAGAGTTATCTCCTCCTCTTATAAAGGATTCACAAATCATCTGGAGCTCCCCAAAGTCCCCACACCCCGGTTTTGAGAAATACCATTTTAAACAAGCTTATTTGTTTGTTTGTTTTACATTTTTATGCCACTTCTCTCACCAGAGGAACCCCATCTTAATGAAAACTTCCAGGTTACAAAACAAACAGATTTGGAATGGGCTGAGACTGGCAAGCTGATTGTCATAGGTCCAAAGCCAAGAGCCCTTTGGCTTACACTTCTGGCCCTGCCCGTGTTATATACTGGCAGGAAAAATATGGTGAAAGTCAGTCTAAATGGATCTCAGCTGCTCCTAGTTTGCCACAGCAAGGCAGCAGGGGGTTCCTCTCTTTTGCTCTTCCTAGGCCCCGTTCACACGAGGCGATTTGGCCCGGGAACGGGACAGTTTGGGGCCGGATCAAACCGGCGCGATCACACCACAACATCTGGGAAGCGTCTTGCTTCCGTGGCCGAACTGTCCCTTTCCCGGGAAAATGCGCCTCAAACTGAACCACCTATCTCGGTGGTTCAAATGGATGAGGCGCCTCTTCCCGGGCGTCTGATCGCCGGCGCGTCTTTGCGCCCGCACAACCCCGGCCCGGATCCGAACTGCGCATGCTCCGACATGCGCAGTTCGGCTGGCCCCCGGTTAGGGCCGTCTTTTCTCCCCGGCGTTTGATCGCGCCGGGGAGAAAAGGCGGCTCGGCCGGAGATCCGTGGGATCCCACCAAGCCGTGTCAACGTTGGCGTGGCTTTTAAAAGCCGCGCCTCAAGAGGCTTTTCCCCTGCCGTGTGGCAGGGGCCCTCAACTCCTTTTGTTATTTTTCGGTCATTGTTGTATTTAATAGTGCTGAACAGTTATTTTATTTATTAGCTTCCCCCCCCCAACCTCCAAAGATACAGAAAGGTATAGTATAGTCCAATCTTGTCAGAACTCAGAAGTAGGATCGGTACTTGGATGGGAGACCACCAAGGAAGACTTTGCAGAGGAAAACAATGGCAAACCACTTCTGTTTAATAATTTGCTTTGAGAACCCTATGAGGTCAACATAAATTAGCTGCAACTTCAAGGTACTTTATATACATGCAGCCTACCTACAGGAGCTCAGTTTATGTGTTATGGGCCCTACAGTTTATCCTTGCAACAACCCAATAAGATAGGTTAGGTGGAGTGTCTCAATAACTCCCAGTAAGCTTCATGACAGAGCTAGGATTTGAATGTGTATTTCCTTGGTCCCAGTCAGACTAGGAGTGTGCATTCGGATCTACCTGAGCTGAGAATATACCCTAAAAATGCGTTCTCAGAATTTTCAGATGTATTTTGGCATCCCAACGATATCTGGGATTTTTCAGGAAAAACAGGAAAAAATTCCCAAAACAATCCTGGATGTATTTGGGGTAGATTTGATAAACAGGGGAGAGGCTTGTCTATTGGTCTTATTGTATCAAGGGGTCTGGTTTGAAGGGGGTATAACTCTGAGGGCTAACTTTTATCCCTCCATTCCTGACACAAGAGTTCATGATGTCCTAAGTACTAACTCTCAATAAACTGAAACTTCTGAAGGAACGTTGTTGAGTGTTTGACTGGGAACCCTGACAGGAGCACTCTGCTTCCCATTGGCTCAGCTGATCTTAAGGCTGGCTTCTCATGCAGCCCCCTTCTCAGTGATTTCAAATACTACTCTTACTCAAATGTGACTGGCAAGTTTTTCTGACAGTTAAAAGCAATCTGTGAACAATCAAAAAGGAGGGGGAATTTTGAAGTCTTGCATAAAGTGAGATTCACTTTTTGACAGCGAGGTAAGGTCTCTTCTGTTTAATGTAGAAGCACATAAACATGCTTTGAAGTTTGAACTCATATCGGAGAGAACATTCTCCTGGGGGAGATGGCATGTTGGTATCATTTTGCAGCAAAATTCAGACTTCTGTTTTGCTTGTGTAAGAGTAGGCTCCTTCCTTTGTTACTCCTGTGGCATTTCAAACAAGGAAGAACAAGATTTTGTTCATATCAGCTGCAGGCTCATCTTATTTCTCATTTCCCCAGGAGTGGAAGCTACTCCCCCCCTCACTCCCCTCCCATAGTTGAGCTATGCTATTCTATCAAGTATATCTATATATATAAAAGAAAGTCCCCTCATGGTAAAATCAGGGCTCAGGCCAAAACCCTGCACCTAGAAACACGAAAATCGGGGAGAGCACTCCTACCATGATGTAGATGCTCACTAAGAAGGGATTTTTAGAAACGTGAGCCCTAAGGGGGTCAAAAGAGATAAAATGTGCCCCCCATTGATTCATATGTGGCTGCCAGGCTGCTGCCTCCTTGCACCCCCCAGTCTCTGATTGGTCAGCTGCAGAGCTCAGTGTTCTGAGGTAAAAACAGTTACAGGAGACTGCAAAGAGCTAATGACAGTTGAGGAAATCAGGAATAGCCAACAACCACCTGTGAGGTGCTGCAATGCTGCTGGCCCAGCCTCCCCAATGCCTTCAAACACACTCCTACACCTGAGAGGTGGCTGTCTGCCAGGTGCAGCAGTGGGTGCAGGCTGCTTAAAGCCATCAGAAAGTCCGCTCCAGCAGTAATGCCTTGGAAATATACCCCAAATTTGTAGAAAAGTGGTTTCCTGTATTAGGTTATTTAACTTCTCACAATGTGGGTTCTAGAAAATTGGTTCATATGAAGTTGCTAAATATCTGATTGCTCAGATGTTGTTTGGAATACGTAGTTATGTCCCACTTCTTAAATGTGACATAAATGAGAAGCATTTTTGTAAAAAGAAAAGGTATGCCCTACACACACACCCCCCAAAAAAATCAATGCCCAGGCCAAACCCCTGCTCCATAAGGGGAGTACATTTGTACCATGACATAAACCCCCACTATGAAGAGATTTCTGAGAAACACAACCCCTAAGGGGGTAAAAAAGGGGGCAAAATGTGCTCCCCCAATTGTTTTCCATGTGCCTGGCAGGCTGCTGCCTCCTTGCCCACCTCCCCACCTCTGATTGGTCAACTGTGGCCCTGTTCATATGAGCCATTTGGGCCGGGAGAAGGACAGATCAGGGCCGGAGCAAATGGGTGCGATCACACAGCAACATCTGGGGAATGTCGTGCTACCGTCTCCGATCCGTCCCATCCCGCCCACGAAGCGCACCAAAAAAGAACCACCTACCTGGGTGGTTCTTTCGAATGGGCCGCCACAAGTGTGGCCGTGGGATCGCCAGCGCGTCCTTGCACCGGCGCATCCCCGGCTCCTGGCTGAACTGCGCACGTGTGAGCATACGCAGTTCGCCAGCCTCCCCTTCCCACCGTCGCTTTCTCCCCGGCATCTGATCGTGCCAGGGAGCGACGGCGCCGCGGCTCGGGGGATCCATGAGATCCCGCCACGCCGTCTCAACTTTGATGTGGCTCAGATTAGCCGCAGTCTGACCGTCCTTTTCCCTGCCGTGTGGCAGGGGCCTGTGTAGCTCAGAGTTCTGAGGTAAATCCTGCCTGCTTGCACCCACCTTCCTTTGGTTGCTCAGCTGTGGAACTCAATGTTCGGAGGAAAAAGCACAGGTAAAAGAGAATGCAGACAATTGAGGACAGTTATTTAAGACTCCTGAATAGACATTTCTCATAACAGCCAGTATGGCAATTGAGTTTATAAATGTTCATAGGGAGATAGTAAAGGACTTTTCTAGGAGCCATTTTGATGCATTCCTCCCTCATGAAAATGAATAAATGCCCACCACATCACCACTCCCTCAGACAAACTCCCCCTCATACCTGTCACCTCTTACTGCCCCCAAGAAAGCTCCTGGCAAACATCGAGCCAGATACACCAATGCTACAAGGAGGAGGCAACTTAGGAAGGCAGCAAAGACATTTTCACATAGTACTCCTGAGGTGCACCAAGCTGTGCAGGCCAAGTACCAGCAAGATCACCCTGAGGTGCTCAAAACAGCACAGTCTTCATATGAGCAAAACAAACCAGGAACAAAAGTAGACCGGCTATCACTTCCGTGGAAGGTCAAGGCTTACTCAGCCATGGCATATGTTCCTGATGTGGCTTATGAGGCAGACCACACTGTAGCTCTGTGTACCATAATACACAAATGCAAGTACTGCAATGCCCTCAAGTAGAAGGAGGAGCCCATTGGCATGTGGTGCAACAACTGGATTTACAGAACTTAAATACCGTAGTGAAGCACAGATATCAAGCTAGTCCTGTCCTATTATATAAAAGAGTAGTGGTCTGGCAACATTCAATGCTTGACATTTAACTTACCACTCTGGCCAGGCAGGGGTCAGTATGGGCTTGACCAGAGTAACCCCCCGGGGTTACTCTGGCATGGCCTGGCAGAGGTTGTCTGGGAGGGGTTAGTCTGGACTAACCCCCGGGGTTACTCTGGCCTGGCCCGGCAGGGGTTACTCTGGCCGGGGGTAGTGGTGAATCTGGTCTGTTACAGTCGGCCAGATTAACCCGGTGTAACAGGCCGGATTAACCCCCCGGCCAGAGTAACCCCGGGGTTACTCTGGCCTAGCCTAGAATAACCCCGGAGGAGTTATTGAGGGGTTATTCTGGCCTAGGCTAGAGTAACCCCGGGTTAATCTGGCTGGCTGTAACAGGCCAGATTCACCCCCCC